>NC_081378.1:4949948-5174948 GCF_030684315.1 Stegostoma tigrinum
ATGAGGCATAAAGTGTACATGAAACTGCTCATAAGTCTACAATCGTCCCACAGACTGTTTTTGAGACCTAAACCACTGCTAAGAATTTTGATGGATTTATTAACCCTTGAATGGAATGCAATAAAGCAGACAAATATATTCTCAATGGAGAGAATGGAGTTTCCTGAAATTCCTGGGAGTTAAGTTAATCTAAGCAAAGACAAGACAGTTTATCTTCATGGCTGGATTGGTGGTTTGGTTTGTTTTCACCAATGGTCTTTTATTGCCCAGCTGGGAGCAAAGGTCAGCAATACCTAGCTGAATGTTACCCTGCATTTGGTTTTGGGCGTGAGAGATGGTACAGTTTTGTGATCACCTTCTTATTGGATCTGAGCACTTTAGACATTGCTCTT
The DNA here is from genome assembly GCF_030684315.1 of Stegostoma tigrinum. NCBI lineage: Eukaryota > Metazoa > Chordata > Chondrichthyes > Orectolobiformes > Stegostomatidae > Stegostoma > Stegostoma tigrinum. The sequence goes on from NC_081378.1 coordinate 4,950,341, forward strand.
GGGTGTGGAGGGTTTATTAGAAGTGCTTCCTAAAATCCATGGAGAGCAAAGCCTTCTGTACAGATTTCTCATTTTCATCCCTTAACCACTTGAAAAGCACAAATGAGCCATTGCAACAACTTGGCTCTAGACCTGCTGGTGAAATGGAATCCCAGACTCCAGATCCTTGTGGACAGAGTCACACAGCTATCCACACCTCAGTCTTTGCTGCCTAACCAACCTGTTCAGGAATGGAACTTGAGCCCAGGCCCCCTGACTCAGAGTTAGGGGCACTACCACTGTACCACAAGCGCTCTCAGGCCAATATTTACCTTCCATTTTCTAATCAATCTGTTCAGAGATATTATTACACAGCACTTCTTTTCTTCTTAGCCTTAAATAAAAATATTTTTAATTTTGTTGATATCATTAACCAAACATCACACACTGCATCAAATGGAACAAAATCAAATGGACCAACTCCCACCCCCAACCACGTTGCATATCTGGGACAAAAAGTAATCAAGTTGGGGGCTGGGAGAGAAGGTTGTGCAGTTGATCACCCAAGTGATTAACATTTGACTTCAACCTGTGGATTCAAGTCATATTTGAAAGAGGTGCCTTGAATAGATGTCAACATTTGTCTATTTCTGGTGTTACCAGCACACACACACACACACACACACACACACACACACACACACACACACACACACACACACGCACACGCACACGCACACGCACACGCACAGTTCACCGTTTTGTGCAGTGCTACAATTTTTCAACTCAATTTCACCGCCAATGACCCTGAAACCACACGAGCTGTGAGCCCAGCCATTACAACTTTGGGGCTGACAGCCTCCAGCACTGTCTCCCCTGGTGGTTATGAACACACATAACACAATGGGTGCCTGTGACCCTGGAATTAGATAGCATTGGCAATTAAAGGGGGATGCGGGTAGCTTTATATATGAAAAGTAAAAAGCAAGATTTAATAGATGAAGTATGATATTACTTTGGACATTGGGAGCAGCCAGGTTTATGTCTCTGTTTCTTTCTACTCCCAAAAACTGCGATATAGAAAACTCAATAAAGCCTCCATTATGTCTAATCTGTATGAGTAGTTTAAATTGGCTATTTATCTGTAGTAGCATTTTTGACATAGTGAAAATTCAAATAGTGAACGTCTTGTGGCAAGGTAGGTGTAAGCTGCTTACTTCCACCAACTGAAGATCCAGGTTGAAATTCCAGTCCAGGATTTATTTGCTGCAGAAGGGGCATTTATGATGTGATTCAGCGGGTTGCTAATCATTCCAACTATTCCCCAAAGAAGTCTGCGAACACACAGAGCAAGTAATGTTATGGCAATTTCAATTCATCCAAACAATAAACAAGGTGGATTACTTAATTTTTAAAAGATATATTAAAAAACAAGACATCTTGGACCTCAATGAGAAACTTGTGATGCCTTAAATAAGAGCAAAAATACTGTAGATGCTGGAAACCTGAAATAGACACAGAAAGTGCTGGAGAAACTAAGTGGATCTGACAGCATCTGTGGAGAGTCAACCGTTCGAGTCCAGTATGACTCCTTCAGAACTGAAGAACGTTAGTTGTTTCATTCTTTGCTTGTGGTAGCTGTTGTGCTTTCTTACAGTCAGTTCGCCTTTTAAAAGATGAGCTCACGAAACCACGGCTCCAGTGAGAAGCCTGTGACAGTGAGTTCACAACTTGTTTACACCTTGCTCCATTTTGCTTCCCCATGGCTCTAGTAGAGAGGAAACTGGGCGAGTTGTAATGTAGACTGTCAATTGATACAAGACATGTTGGACCTTATTGTTAGATGTTAAAATAATGCCTCCCCTACCTTTGTTTTAGGAAAACCATAGAATAGATTGCCTAGAGTGTGAAAACTGGCCATTCAGCCCATCAAGTCCACACCAGCCTTGCAAAAAGCATCTCAGCCAGACCCACCCCCCCTACCCTGTCCCTGTAACCCTGAATTCCCCATGACTAAACCCCTAGTCTGCACATCCCTGAACACTACGGGCAATTTAGCATGGCCAATCCACCTAGCCTGCACATCTTTGGACTGTGGGAAGAAACTGGAGCACCCAGAGGAAACCCATGCAGACACAGGGACAATGTACAAATGTTATATCTGGGTCCCTGGTGCTGTGAGACAGCAGAGCTGGCCAGTGGGCCACACTAAAATATAAGACTGGCATCTTGATTTAGTAATCTTTAAAAGTAAAGTTTTGACTTCGTGGATGAATATGTACTCCTAAAGGCTAGGAAGTGTTAAAGATTAAAATGCATTTCCAAGCACACACCAACTTGCTCTATCACTGATCTAAATTAATCCTCCTGATTATATATTCTCCACCATTTCTCCTCTTGTCATGCATTAAGTAAATGCAACGTCTGGAATGCACATGTATTCTTCCATTGCACACTATAGGTACTGGACCAGAAAGCTTCCTAGGCCCAGAGATGCAGGTAGCTCAAGAGCCCAAAGCATTTGGTTCTATCTGTGTGGAGGAAGAGTGTGGTAACATGTGAATCAGTGACTGGCTTCCCTTTAACAGTGAGGCGCTGAAGACCAATAACACATGTGTCATCACAAGGATGTCTCTCAGTGACCTTGAAGAAAATGATGTGGCTACGTGGAGCATTGGACCAACGCTATGTAAGATGTGTTAGCAAACAGGAGGCTGAGCAGAAAACTGTAGCATTGCTAGAGCAGATATAGGCATCTCTGATATACAAACTTCTGATTTACAAAAACTTGAATGAAATCCCATTCAGGCCTGTATCGATATTGTTTTTAATGATCTGACGTGAATGCTTCCTTGTAGATTCATAGAATCACACAGCATGGAAACAGACCCTTTGGTCCAACCAGTCTATGCTGACCATGTTCCTAAACTAAACTAGTCCCACCTGCCTGCATTTGACCCGTATCCCTCCAAACCTTTCCTTTTCATAAACATATCCAAATGTCTTTTAAACATTGTAACGGTACCCACATCCATCATTTCCTCTGGCAGTTAGTTCCACACACTGACAACTCTTCCTAATGGCTTCAGAGATAATGGGAACTGCAGATGCTGGAGAATTCCAAGATAATAAAATGTGAGGCTGGATGAACACAGCAGGCCAAGCAGCATCTCAGGAGCACAAAAGCTGACGTTTCGGGCCTAGACCCTTCATCAGAGATGCTCGAAACGTCAGCTTTTGTGCTCCTGAGATGCTGCTTGGCCTGCTGTGTTCATCCAGCCTCACATTTTATTATCTTCCTAATGGCTATTGTGTACTGTGCTGATTTGTGTTCTGACTCGCATACAAATTAACTTACAAATGAGTGGACCCTGTTGATGACCTGGGGAGTACCTGTGTAAGAAAAAGATGAAGAACTGAGGGCTATTTCTAATGCTAGTGGTTACATTGTCTCTAGTGGCAGCTGTCAATGTGTTAACGTGCGTGCAACTGATGTTATTAAAATCATTCCAACACTGTAGTAATCTTGAGGACATTTGGGAATTATTTTAGCTGTGCAAGTGTGACCACATCTGAAATGTGTGTGCAGTTTAGCACACCTTGTTGATTCTGAATATAGATTTAAAAATTCACAAGAGACACTTCAGTTCTGTGAATGAATTGGAGAAACAGGGATTATTTACCATGGAGATTAAAAGGTTGAGGGGGTTGAGAAGCATGAGGATTTGAGGCAAAGTGGATCAGGATAAACAATTCTCAATAGTGGAAGGATTGAGAACAAGAGGGTAAAGATTCGAGGCAATTACCGAAGGAAACAATGAAGGCATTTGGAGAAACTATTTCACACAGCGAGTGGTTAGGGTTGGAATTGGCTGGTGGTGATTGTCGTGGAGGCGTTCAGTTCAAAAAGGAAGTTACACTGTTGTCTGAAAAGGGACAATGTTGAGGGTCACAGTGAGAAGGTGGGAAATGGCACTAAGTCGATTACCCATTTAGAGAGCCAGTGCAGAGGTGATGGGCTGGATGGCCTCCTTCTGCACTGTAACACTTCTGTGCGTGTGTGTCACAGGGCGTTCTGATAAACTTCACCTGATGAAGGGGCTCATGTTTTCAAATAAACCAGTTGGACTATAACCTGGTGCCATGGGACAGCTGACTTTATTCTGATCGAAGCAGCTGGTATGATCCGCACATAGTATGACACTGCTAAATGTTGTGGGAGCCTTCTCCGTGGTGGGGATCCAGAGATGAAATGCTGTGTTGATTAGTGCTGAACAAATACCCTAATGGCACAAAGCATCACTGGGCATGGGTTTTATGAGAGTGGGAATCCTGCTCAGTCTAAAGTGTCATCAATCACACACCGGAGACAGGAATTTTGCAGAATTCCCTGGAGAGTGGAGGGAGAACGATTAAAGTGACAACTTGATGAATAGATGCAGCTGTGGGTGGAGACAGGCAGAGGGAGAGAGGTGTCAGCAGCTGTCGTATCTGGGAAGGGATTGGGGGAGAGAGAGAGGGGAAGTGAGCGATAGCAATGGCTGGGATGGCAGAGTGGAAGAGTTCAAAAGTGAGCAGAAGGCAGAGGAAGCTGTAAGGGATTGGAGTGGAGACAGAAGTGTGAGGAGTGGTCCTTGCTGGTGTGAGATAAACAAACATATCAACTTGCATAGTCTGATCAAACAGATATGATTTACCACCATAGACTCAGGCCATTCGGCCCCTTGAGCCTGTTCCACTATTCAGTGAGATCATGGCTGATCTGTAACCTAACTCCACTCTTACCTCATATTCCTTAATACCTTTCTTACTTCTCAGAGATCCCTCAAATTTAAAATCAATAATTGATCGCCAGCATTTGGAGGAGAGTTCCAAACTCCTATCGTGTTTTGTCTGTCAAAGTGTTGCCTAATTTCTTTCCTGTTTTTTTTTGGATTATGTTCTGGACATAAACTCCCCAGATTCTCAATCAAATCTAGCCTCACTGGCAACTTTGTAAGGTGCTTATGAAATCTTGCCACTTTTCCTGTTGTTATCATTTACCTGAGGAATGATGTTGGGATCCAGTTGGTGTATCATGATCTGCAACTTGAATACAGAGAGCTGCTCTGCAAAATCCTGGCTTTGCCACTACCTTTTTTTAAAAGAGAGAAGTGAGACAAAAGACTTGCATTAATGTAGCACCTTTCATAGTCACTGAGCAAACTACGGTGCTCTCCTTTCAATTGTCTCTCCCTTGCCTACTTTAAACATTTAAGAAGTTTAAAGGATGTTGGTGTCTTGAGTTGGCATTTATTGCCTATCTTTAATTGCCCAGAGGGCAGCTAAGAGTCAACCATGTTACTGTGGGTCTGAAGTCACACTTGGCCAGATCATGTAATTGGCAGATTTCCTTCCCTGAAGGGCATTAGTGAACCAGATGTGTTTTTCCAACCATGGCAATAGTTTCAAATTCCAACATCTGCTTGGATGGAATTCAAACCCAGGTCCCTAGAAGGTTATCTGGGTGTCTGGATGAATAAACCTACTGAAATACCATGCAGCCATTGCCTCTCTTCAGGTGATTCTATTGAACTTTTCATCGTGTGACCTACTTTTTTTTGGCTTAAACATTAGTCTCCTGCTTTGTGTCATCTGTTTTGCTTTTGTTTGAGGGGAGAGGGTGGATTTACGAGGTAGTAGGTTCTCTGCCTCCCCACTGCTCTTCCTAAAATATCAAGGGAAAGCTTATGGTGTGGCACAGTGACTGTCCCAAACCTGCTTCCTGGGTCAATCAGCTGTTAATAGACACGAAGCGGCTCAGTGGTTAGCACTGCAGCCTCACAGCGCCAGGGACCCGGGTTCTATTCCAGCCTCGGGCGACTGTCTGTGTGGAGTTTACACATTCTCCCTGTGTCTGCATGGGTTTCCTCCGGGTGCTCCAGTTTCCTCCCACAGTCCAAAGATGTGCAGGCTAGGTGAATCGGCCATGCTAAATTGCCCGTAGTGTTTAGGGGTGTGTGGGTTATAGGGGAGTGGGTCTGGCTGGGATTCCTCAAGGGGCGGTGTGGACCTGTTGGGCCGAAGGGCCTGTTTCCACACTGTAGGGAATCTAATCTAGAAGCTGGTAGGCCAATGAAGATTTGGGTTTTGGGAGGCCACATGGGAGGAGTGGGAACATCTTGGGAGGGACAATCTGATATGATTGTGGGGGCGTTTGCAGTTATGGAGGGCCACATCTATGTCCCTGGGAGTCCCGTTGATCCAGTGCTTGGAGTGGGGGTCCTTCTGCCACCAGTTAACTGCCCACATTAGGGGCAGCTGTCTCTCTAATAAGCAAACTGTTTATTATTGCTGTCACCACTGGTACCATTGCACCGGGGGCAGAGTGACGGGAGGATAGGTGAGGGGCAGGGCAGATCTCCCACTGGATTTAACAATCCCTCACCTTTCAAACCTGTAAGTGGGTGGGGGAGGGGAGAGGTGTGGGTGGCAGGGGTGGGGGGAATGCTGTTAAATCCAACCCATTGATGTGAGGCACTTAGAGATTGTGTCAAATTGTAACATAACGCTAACCCTACTGCACGGGAGAAATGGTGTGTTTGTGCAGTTCATTAAACATTCATTATTCAATGTGTCCACTTACATTATTTCAAGATTTTACGAATGGAAGTAATCCAGAACATGAGAACACAAGAAATTTGATTTGATTGATTTATTGTTGTCACATGTACCAAGATACAGTGAAAAGTGTTGTTTTGTGTGCTCAGCAAAGTGCATCAGGGTGACAGAACAGAGTGCAGAGTGCATAGTGTTACAACCACAGGGAAGGTTCAGAGAGAGAGAGATCAACATTAACAGTTGAGAGGTTGATTCAAAAGTTACATAATAGCAGGGAAGAAACTGTTCTTGAATCTGTTAGTACGTTTATTCACACTTTTACATCTTCTACCTGACAGATGAGGGTGGAAAAGAGTATGGGAGAAGGCCATTCAGCCCGCTGAACCTGCTCTCCCCTTCAATCTGATCTTTAGCTTCAACCCAACTTTCCTGCCCAATACCCATCTCCCTCTTTCCCTGAGACAGCAAAAACCTGTTGATTTAAATCTGTTCAACAACGGAGCATTCACAATATTTCAGACCAAATCTCTCAGTTGTTAACTCTTGATATATGAAATGGCAGGGTTGGCATTATTGTACGGGAATTGCTGGCTACTCACTGCACGAGAAAGTCAGTCTTTCATCTACAGTATGTATTTCTCACCTGAATGGTGCTTTTTTCATATCAGTCGCCTTTTTCTCCAATTGATCTGAGCGCAAGATCGAGACTAATTCTTTAGTGTAATACTGAGGGAGCACCACATTGTTAGGGAGAACATCTTTCACAACAGGGGTTAAAGGCAAGCTTTCAGTACTCATGAGATAACAAGGTGTGGAGCTGGATGAGCACAGCCGGCCAAGCAGCATCAGAGGAGCAGGAAAGCTGACGTTTTGGATTTGAACCCAAAGGTCTTTACCCGAAATGTCAGCTTTTGTGCAGCTTGTCCTGCTGTGTTCATCCAGCTCTACATCTTGTTATCTCAGATTCTCCAACATCTGCAGTTCCTACTATCTCTACTCATGTTCTGTTTTGGATATAAAGCATTTAAATCTGAAAGAACATATACCTGCAGCTTAAGCTACATGCTGGTGTCTCACCACTGATCTTCAGATGTTATAGGTATTTATTCAAAGTTATTTATGATTTACTAATTTTTTGGGGTTCTGCCAGCTTATTTCCCTTAGTTCCAGAAGCTAATACTGCCAGGACACCAAGTGCTAACTTGTGAGGATAAATAATAATTTATTTTACTGAAATATAGGAAAGAAAGAATTGCTTTTATATCAAACTTGTTGCAACCAGTAGAATTTAAAATGTCTTACAACTAATGAACTACTTTTGACCCTTTTAACGTGAGGAGTGCAGTAGGCAATTTGCATACAGCAAGGTTCCACAAAATGCAACGTGACCCTGACCCGATAATGTATTTGTGACAAAAACAAAGCTGCTGGGAAAACTCAGCTGTGAAGGAAAAACAGAGTTAATGTTTCGGGTCCGGTGACCATTCCTCAGAACTGAATGTTTTTGTGGTATTGATTTAAGGGTTAAATGTTGGCTAGGACATCTTGAGAAACAGGCCTGCTCTTGTTTAACATAGCACCTGGAGACCTTTTACATCCAGCAGGTGGATAACATCTCGTTGCAGAAGATGACTCCTTCAGCACTGCACTGGACAAACAGCCTTGATTCTTGTGCTCCAACCTATTGGAGAAAAGGTGACTAAGAAGGAACATGATTCAAGGCTTTAAAATGCTGAGAAATACATTGTGTAGATACACAAAAATGAAATTAAACCATAGTTCAGAAGAAACATGGTGGAACAGTATCTGAGCACAGTTGGCATTCAATTAATTTCTTCAAAGACTTCAACAATAAAGAGTTACTTGGGAGCTATGAAGGTACAAACAGAAATTAGGAAATTCTTGTTTGGGTTGGAAGAATTCAGGTGAGAGTGTTGCTTGGGTGATAAAAGCAGTACAGAGTGGATACATGGGGATGGATTTGATATTCAGTATTTTTTTTTACTGATAACCATTACTGATCAATTCTATTGCTGAGCATTGCCTCGGAGAGACGAAAGAATAAAAGTTGCTGTAATGATACTAGTGGCTGGAAATGCAGAGTTGAAGGAGCCAAAATTCTTCTCTGTTCCATGTTTTCTGCAGAATCAACAGATATTTATGACTAGAAGGTTAAAAATTACATGATAGAATACTGAGCTACAATATTCTAAATGATTTACACAAGGTTTATTTTATAATTAGTCTGTAGTTTACAACTTTAATTGAAAGTTGAACAGTACAATATTAAGTACATAGTTTAATAATTTAACTTAAAATCAAATTAGAATTGCTTTCTGGTCACTTATTAAGTCTTAAGACCCATTACACCATATGATATAGGAGCAGAGATTAGGCCATTTGGCCCATCGAGTCTACTCTGCTATTCAATCATGGCTGATAAGTTCCTCAACCCCATTCTCCCGCTTTCTCCCTGTAGCCCTTGATAATCAAGAACCTATCTATCTCAGTCTTAAATGTACTCAGTGACCCGGCCTCTACAGTCTTCTGTGGCAGTGAATTCCATAGATTCTGCACTCTCTGGAAGAGGAAGTTTCTCCTTATCTCCGTTCTAATTGGTCTTCCCTTCACTCTAAGGCTGTGCCCTCAGGTCCTAGACTTTCCTTCCAATGGAAACATCTTCCTGACATCCACTCTGTTCAGGTCATTCAGTATTCTGAAAGTTTCAGTTAGATCCCCCCTCATCCCTTCTAAACTCCAATGAGTATAATCCCAGAGCCCTCAAATGTTCCTCATGTGTTAAGCATGATTAGAAGTGTATCAGAGATGACTACCTTTGATTGTTCGGTTTAAATATCTTGTGAAAGACTTCTGTTCAATTCCTCTGCTTGATACTGGCTCCTGCTCAGCTTCCCTCTTTTTACAATTGTTTGTCCACATCTGCTACATGTTTCTTGTTCTTCCACCTGTTTGTGGCACGGTGGCTCAGTGGTTGGCACTGCTGCCTCTCAGCACCAGGGGCCCGGGCTTGATTCCATCCCTGGGCAACTGCTCACATGTTTGCATGTTCTCTCTGTGACTGCATGGGTTCTTCAGTTCTCTCCCACAGTCCAAAGATGTGCAGGTTAGGGTGGATTAGCCATGGGAAATGCAAGGTTAGGGTAGAGGGGTGGTTCTGGGTGGGATGCTCATCAGATGGTTAGTATGTATTGAATGAGCTGAATGGCCTGTTCCATACAGTATGGATTCTATGATTCATTTGACATTCTGGCTGATGGCCAGGACACTCTATTCTCTTGTTTGGCCTTTACTACAATTGACACTCACCTGTTTCAATGTTTCTGTTACTGTTTGGTTATTTCACTTTCAATTGTCCAAAACTCTCAGAGATATTAGGTATTTCTGTCAAAGTGGAATTGGACAGTGTGTGTGAATGATGCTTTAGACCAAAAGCAAATAATAATTATTTTTACAATTCCATCATTCTGTTTGTAAGGATTCCACTAGACCATGTTCTGAAAGTGTAGCACCGCTGAAAAAAATGTCACGACCTGGAATGGTTTGACTGCAAGTGGCAGAGAGGTTAAAAAAATCTCTATATCTTTAAAAAAAAGAGAGACATTTGTCACTCCCATAATGACTCTGGATGTGATGATGCAGTGAGTAGTTTAGACATGCAAATGCAATCCCAAGTTGAATCCTCCATCTGTGCTGGGTTGGTTGATCACACAAGGCAGTGGTAAGGGCACAAGATTTGGCCCCTGGGTTAGGCAAACTAAATCCTGGAAATTCAGATTCCTAACCTGTGGCCATCAGTAAAAGCTCATGTAAATGCATGTCAGGTAAAGATAGGATATGATTTAGCTGTCACACCCCTCTGCTTAGTTGAGAAACCTAATGATCGCTCTTGTTCACATTGGTTCACTAATGCCCTTTAGAGAAGGAAACTGCCATCCTTACCTGGTCTGGCCTACATGTGACTCCAGACTCACAGCAATTGCCCTCTGGGCAACTAGGGATGGGCAATAAATGCTGGCATAGCCAGCAACTCTGTCATTGCGTGAATGAATTAAACAAAAAGAATAATGGTCGGTTCTGGTGAGATAGTGGCTTGGTGATGATGGAGAAACAATGTGAGTAAAATTACTGTAGGTGGTGTTTATTTTTTGAATACTTAACAAGCTTGTATCAAAGTCTTCTCTGCTATTTTAACTATTGTTAACCTGTTTAAGGTAAATAGTTTATGGTCCCTCATGTAAAAGTAGAAGAGTTTGGTACAAATGTAATAAGAGGCAATACAAGGATATTTCCAACAATAAGCTTGATTCTTATATGCCAGGAAGAAGGAGAAAATCTGAAGTGAAAAGGGAAAGGAACATAGGAACAAAGTGGAAGCTGTTTGGCCCATCAGGTCTGATCCACCATTCAGTGAAATCATGTCTGATGTACCTACTAACTCCATATATCTGCAACCTGTGGAGCAAAATCAAACTCACTGTCTCTCCATGGATGCTGTCTGACCCTCTGTGATCCTAAATATTTGTTGTTTTCAGTACAGATTCCAGCATCTGCAGTAATTTGCTCCTTCCATATATCTGCATTTTGCCCTGAAGCCGTCCTGTAGAACCTTTGATTAGCACAAATCTGTCATTGTTAGATATGAAATACACAATTCAACTAGGATCAGCAGCAGAGGGGGATAACTGTTACATTTGTGGCTGACGTGTCACACCTTCATGAATTACACATAAACTTTATGGACTGACAGACCACGTCCATAACACCCATATTACATAAAGAAGGAAAGTGAGTTATGAAAGAATGTAAGGAGACCACAAAAGGACATTGATAGGTTAAGTGATTGGGTGAAGGTCTGGCAAATGGAGTACAATGTGGAAAAGTGTGAAGTTGTTCATTTTCCAAAAAGAATGAAAAAAAAGCATATTTCTCTAAATGGTGATAGGTTGCAGAGCTCTGAAATGCAGCGGGATCTGGGTGTCTTTGTGCATGAACCACAGTCTCCAGGTACAGCAAGTAATCAGGAAAACTCATAGAATGTTATGGTTTATTGTGAATGTAGTGCAAGAGTTAGGGAGGTTATGCTTCAGGTATACAGGGCATTGGTGAGACCACACCTGAAGTACTGCGTATGGGACTGGTCACCATTCTTACAGAAGGATGTTAATACATTCAGAGAAGGTTTACTAGACTAATACCTGAAATGAGCGGATGAGGAAAGGGTAGACAGGCTGGGCCTATATCCTCTGGAGTTTAGAACAGCCCGAGATGACTTAACATTTTAGCGATGATCTGTAGCTCGGGATGGTTTGTTCGCCAAGCTGACTGGTTTTCGTGCAAACATTTTTTCCCTCTTCTAGATGATATCTTCGGCACTGTGTGGCCTCCATTGAAGCACTATTGTTCTGTCCTGATCTGAATTTATATGGCCTGGTCTGTCATGATGGGTCATTCTGTTTCTGGTTTTGTACTGTAGTGGTATGAGATGGGGTCTATTTCAACATGTTTGTTTATGGTACTGGTGGTTGAAAACCAGGCCTCCAGGAACTCTCGTGCTTGTCTTAGAATAAGGATAGGGCACTAACCAACACTTTGCCAGCTACTGTCATTGATGAAAGGCCCCATACCCACAATGAGCAGGACAAATGTGATTTATAAAATACCATGCAGCAACTGCAAGAAGCGTTACATTGGACTGACGGGCAGGAAACTCGTCACCAGGATACACAAGCACCAACTCGCAGCAAAATGGCGCGACCAACTCTCCCTTGTTTCCACTCACTCCAACATAGCAGGGCATCAGTTTAACTGGGACAATGTAGCAGTACTAGGACAAACAAAGCAAAGACAAGCGCAAGAATTTCTGGAAGCCTGGTTTTCAAGCACTGGTATCATAAACAAACATGCTGAAATAGACCCCATCTACTTACCAGTACGGAACTAAACCGGAAACAGAACTACCCACCATGACGGACCAGGCCATATAAGTTCAGCTCGGGACAGAACACCAGCACTTCAATGGAGGCCACACAGCGCTGAAGATATCACCTAGAAGGCGGACAAAGTGTTTGCACGAAAACCAGTCAGCTCAGCGAACCAATCAACATCTCTGAGGTGACTTAATAGCAACTTGTAAGACCCAAAGGGGACTTGACTGGGTGGGTATGGAGGGGATGTTTCCTCTTCTAGAAGGATCTAAAATTAGGGTCACTGTTTAAAAATAAGTTTGGGGGGGGGGAAGTGTCCATTTTAAACAGTTGAGGAAACTTTTTTTTCTCCAAGGGTTCCCTTCCTCAAAAGGCAGTAGATGGAGAATCTTTAAATATTTTGAAGACAGAGGCAGAGAGATTGTTGAGTTCCAAGGGAACGAAAGATCATTGGGGATATGAAGGGTTTGTAGAAGTAACGTTAAAACTAGATCAGCCATGTTCTTACAGAGTAGCAGTGCGGGCTCGATGAGCCAAGTGGCCTACTCTAGACCTTGTTTATACGATCGTAGCCTGATACGTAGGAATTGTCACTGGCCATTCAGCCCGTCAAATCTGCTCTGCTCAATGAGACTACAGCTGGTTTTATAATCCTCAACTCCACTTTCTTGCATTTTCTTCATAACCCTTGATTCCCTTACTGGTTAAATATACCTTAAATATACTGAACAACTCAGCCTCAACAGCTCTCCGCGGTAAAGAATTCCACAGATTCACTACTTTGTGAGAGAAGAAACTCCTCCTCATTTCTGTCTTAAATATGCGACCCCTCATCTGAGGTTATGCCATCTGGTCCTAGACTCTCCCACAAAGGAGTAATAACCCCTCCACTTCTACCCTGTCAATCCCTCTAAGAATTATGTATGTTTTAATAAGATTGCCTCTCATTCTCCTAAACTCCAGCACACTGACTATTTGTGAAGGCCGAGTTCCACCACGGTTATATAGTTCTCTAAGTGCCAAGGAAGAGATTACAAATAAAGAAATAGCATTAAACTTGTGCTCCTTTTGCAGCTCATGTGTTCTACGGTGCAGAAGGCACTTTTTGAAGAGGAAGACCGGGTGAAGAAATTGATCAGCCGGGTCGCCATGCTGGAGAACCGCAACAGGCAGCTGAAAGATAAGGTTAAGAGAGTGAAACGCACCCTGCGGCAGGTGAAGAAGAACAGCCGTCGCATGGAGCAACTGAACAAAAAACTGCTGGAGAAAACAGCAACCCCGCATTATGTCAAACCCGACTCCAACTCTGAGAGCATAACATTTGGGCAGAGCACAGGGCATTGAATTTGTTACACCTACTTTCGCTTGCCTCGTACATTACTCAGCGAGCTAACACGGGAGGTGCTGGGCACTTCAGATAGCTCAATCACTGTACACATGTCAGCGATGGTCACCAAAGGCCACTAGGAGACCCTTCAGCCAGCTATGAATAGTTTATAACCTCATCACTTTCTTTAAGGAGAGGAATGGAAAACCAGGACTTGTTATTGCGCACAGTATTAATCACTATTTTACTTAGGTCAATATGTGCTGAGTATTTCTTGCTTTTGCTGCACTGATGCCTTTTGAGAATTATTTGTGTTTATTCTTGTAATTGAGGAATAAATGACCCCATACTTAGCAGCACCATTGTTGGTATGTAAAGTGCAGACAATATCCATTTGTTTAATGCTTTTGAAACACAGGGTTCCTTTGTGTGGACAACAGTATGACAGTGAAGCTGCAGAAAGCACGGCTATTCTTGAGTCCTCTGTAAACTTCTTGACACATTTACACGCAATATGAATTTTGAAGCCTTTAATGGTGAAGTTATCTTGTACATTAGCAAGTGTAACTAAGTTTAGACAGTTTCACAACTATGGCCTTTATCTGATTTCTGATCTACTTGTAGGATGTTTTCTACATATCTCAATAAAAACATATACATTGCTAATTATTTTGCTTCTGGTGGTGGATCATGATTTTGATTTCTTACTTTAAGCCAACCATACCAAGTCTGGAAAGTCTATAAAGAACAAACATAGAAAATCTCTCAGTTTTTGGATAAGATTAATTACGCCTTTGTGATTACAGTTATTCGAATTGTAATCGAGCACATCAATCTCCTTGACTAATGACAAAGTGTTTCAAAGATTACAGATTATTTCAACTCTCCTTTGACAATATAAGGACTGCCAGTATAACAGCGTGACGTTTTTCTTGGCTGGAACAAAAGTATTGAAAGTAAAATGGCTTCTACATGTTGTCAGAGAACAAAAATGATTAAACTGTTGAAACTATTTGCTTTGACAGCTGCTCAACTTTGATGTTTGGTTGTGTGGTCTAATTGCTGGCCTGGTGTTCTACAATCCATGCACAAAATTCCTTAGCAAACTTCAAAGGGTTCCTGTTGTGATTACTTCCTAATAATGGTTCACTCGAAGTGGAAGCCAAATTGAGGTTGAAAGATCTGTCAAGGTAATATTTGAATTTCCCCCACCATCTCAATTCCAATTTCCATATGGCGAAGTCCAATAAAGTGGTCACTGTGAATTTTTTTTAATCAATAAGACATCATCTATTATGAATTTTCTGCTAATGTAATACAAAGCACGTATTTTATAGAATACAAAATTGTTTCCTCCTTTTAGTGTCATCAGCTGCTCTAATGTGTCCATGATATCGAAACATGTCACACAATGAGAAAGTTGCCTTTAAGGCAGTTAAGAATGGGCGATAAATGCTGGCCTACCTGAGCATGCTCATATCCTCTTGCCCAAAAATTCCCAGAAAATAGCACACACTGTTTGAGTGATCATTTGACTTTAAACAAGATGTACCGTTAACTCTTCTGTTGCCATGGTTTCTTTCTAATCTTTGGTCAGCCTAGTTATATCGGATGCATCCAATATGATTCCTATTACTCTACACTTTGATCAGATGATGACCATTGAGACTATTGCTGTCTGAACCTGCTGTGTAAGATTGTGTGTTGAAACTTTATTAATACTTATTGTGCTTCCGAATTGTACCACACATGTTTAGAATCAGGAGCAGCCCATTGGGTCCCTTGACCCTGCTCCATTAGTTAATCTGATCATTCCTAATTCTAGTCGTCAGCTCCTCATTCTCTCCATTTTCCCCATATCACTTGATTTGACCAGCCATGATTGAATGGTGGAGCAGACTCAATGGGCTGAATTGCCTTTTTTTTTTGGCTCCTATACCTTCTTGTCCTCCCCAAGTATCCAAAGATCTATTGATTTCCATCTTGAATATATTCCACAACTGAACATCTTTAGCTCTGTGGGCGTAATGAATTCCAAAGATTCACAATAGATTAAGTTTTCCTCATCTCAGTCCTAAGGGGCTTAGCCCACATCCTGGTTCTGACATTCAGCGTCAGTCTAGACTCACTGACCAGTGCAATCAATCTCTCTACTCCCATTGCCAAATGCTTTTTTAGTGTTATAGGTTTCAATGAGATCTCCTGGGTAGACAAACAGGAGGCTGGAAGAGCACAGCAGGCCAGGCAGTATCCGGAGGAAAGAAGCAGTCGATGTTTCGGGTATTACCCTTCCTCAGGAAGAGTACCCGGAACGTTGACAGCTCCTTTCCTCAAAATGCTGCCATGCCTGCTGTGTTCTTCCAGCCTCCTGTTTGTCAATGAGATCTCCTGTTCTACTGAACTTCGGAGAACATGGGATCATTCTACTCTAATGGGATGGAGGTTAAAATTCACTTTGTCGACATTATTTAGACCTGTAATTTTATTTAAACAGAGAACATTGTCAGTTCACATTAAAACTTTGCTGCCTGTATCCTAACTCACAGTAAATGCCTGTCACTGACCTGCATTGGTTCCCCTAGTGGCAATGCCTCAACTTGAATATTCTTTTCCTTATTTTTGAACTCCGCCATGACCTTGCATTCAGCTGCCAAGTTGCTGAACCTCTAGACCTGTCACCCTAACTCACTCTCCACCTTTAACCTACCCACTTTGTTCAAACTTTTGGCCATCTCTATCTCAGCTACAGACTTTGCTGGAGAAATTCAGCAAGTTAGGAAGCATGGACTGGGAGCAGTTGTTCCATGGTAAGGGAACTATAGACATGTAGAGATGGTTTAAGGAACAGTTGTTGGGAGTGATGAGTAAATATGTCCCTCTGAGACAGGCAAGAAGGGGTAAGATTAAGGAACCTTGGATGACGAGAGCGGTGGAGCTTCTAGTGAAAAGGAAGAAGGTAGCTTACATAAGGTGGAGGAAGCTAGGGTCAAGATCAGCTAGAGAGGATTACATGCAGGCAAGGAAGGAGCTCAAAAATGGTCTGAGGAGAGCCAGGAGGGGGCACGAGAAAGGCTTGGCAGAAGGAATCCGGGAAAACACAAAGGCATTTTACACTTTTGTGAGGAATAAGAGAATGGTCAAAGAAAGAGTAGGGCCGATCAGGGATAGCATAGGGAACTTGTGTGTGGAGCCTGAGGAGGTAGGGGAAGCCCTAAATGAGTTTTTTGCTTCTGTCTTTACGAAAGAAACCAACTTTGTAGTGAATGAAACCTTTGAAGAGCAGGTGTGCATGCTGGAATGGATAGAGATAGAGGAAGCTGATGTGCTGAAAATTTTGTCAAACATTAAGATTGACAAGTCGCCAGGCCCGGATCAGATTTGTCCTCGGCTGCTTTGGGAAGCGAGAAATGCAATTGCTTCGCCACTTGCGAAGATCTTTGCATCCTCGCTCTCCACTGGAGTCGTACCTGAGGACTGGAGAGAGGCAAATGTAATTCCTCTCTTCAAGAAAGGAAATCGGGAAATCCCCGGCAATTATAGACCGGTAAGTCTCACGTCTGTCGTCTGCAAGGTGTTAGAAAGGATTCTGAGGGATAAGATTTATGACCATCTGGAAGAGCATGGCTTGATCAAATACAGTCAACACGGCTTTGTGAGGGGTAGGTCATGCCTTACAAACCTTATCGAGTTTTTTGAGGATGTGACTAGAAAGGTTGATGAGGGTCGAGCTGTGGATGTGGTGTATATGGACTTCAGTAAGGCATTTGATAAGGTTCCCCATGGAAGGCTCATTCAGAAGGTCAGGAGGAATGGGATACAGGGGAACTTAGCTGCTTGGATACAGAATTGGCTGGCCAACAGAAGACAGCGAGTGGTAGTAGAAGGAAAATATTCTGCCTGGAAGTCAGTGGTGAGTGGGGTTCCACAGGGCTCTGTCCTTGGGCCTCTACTGTTTGTAATTTTTATTAATGACTTGGACGAGGGATTTGAAGGATGGGTCTGCAAGTTTGCAGACGACACAAAGGTCGGAGGTGTCGTTGACAGTGTAGAGGGCTGTTGTAGGCTGCAGCGGGACATTGACAGGATGCAGAGATGGGCTGAGAGGTGGCAGATGGAGTTCAACCTGGATAAATGCGAGGTGATGCATTTTGGAAGGTCGAATTTGAAAGCTGAGTACAGGATTAAGGATAGGATTCTTGGCAGCGTGGAGGAACAGAGGGATCTTGGTGTGCAGATACATAGATCCCTTAAAATGGCCACCCAAGTGGACAGGGTTGTTAAGAAAGCATATGGTGTTTTGGCTTTCATTAACAGGGGGATTGAGTTTAAGAGTCGTGAGATCTTGTTGCAGCTCTATAAAACTTTGGTTAGACTGCACTTGGAATACTGCGTCCAGTTCTGGGCGCCCTATTATAGGAAAGATGTGGATGCTTTGGAGAGGGTTCAGAGGAGGTTTACCAGGATGCTGCCTGGACTGGAGGGCTTATCTTATGAAGAGAGGTTGACTGAGCTCGGTCTCTTTTCATTGGAGAAAAGGAGGAGGAGAGGGGACCTAATTGAGGTATACAAGATAATGAGAGGCATAGATAGAGTTGATAGCCAGAGACTATTTCCCAGGGCAGAAATGGCTAGCACGAGGGGTCATAGTTTTAAGCTGGTTGGTGGAAAGTATAGAGGGGATGTCAGAGGCAGGTTCTTTACGCAGAGAGTTGTGAGAGCATGGAATGCGTTGCCAGCAGCAGTTGTGGAAGCAAGGTCATTGGGGTCATTTAAGAGACTGCTGGACATGTATATGGTCACAGAAATTTGAGGGTGCATACATGAGGATCAATGGTCGGCACAACATTGTGGGCTGAAGGGCCTGTTCTGTGCTGTACTGTTCTATGTTCTATGTTCTATGTTCTAAGTCTGACAGTATCTGTGGGGAGAGAAACGCTGTTAGCAGTTTGAGTCTTGTAACTCTTTATTTAAATCTTTTCACTCCCCACAGATGCTGCTAAGTTTCCCCACAAATTTCAGTTCTTGTTTCAGATCCTGCGGTTCTTTGTTTTATTATCCAGGCAGTCCATATTCCGCCTGGGAACCCTGCAGCCTAATGGTATCAATGTGGACTTCACCAGTTTCAATCTTCCCCAACTGCATCCCTAAACCAGCCCAGTTCGTCCCCTACCCCCACTGCACCACACAACCAGCCCAGCTCTTCCCCCCCACCCACTGCATCCCAAAACCAGTCCAACCTGTCACTGCCTCCCTAACCGGTTCTTCCTCTCACCCATCCCTTCCTCCCACCCCAAGCCGCACCCCCATCTACCTACTAACCTCATCCCACCTCCTTGACCTGTCTGTCTTCCCTGGACTGACCTATCCCCTCCCTACCTCCCCACCTATACTCTCTCCACCTATCTTCTTTACTCTCCATCTTCAGTCCGCCTCCCCCTCTCTCCCTATTTATTCCAGTTCCTTCCCCCCATCCCCCTCTCTGATGAAGGGTCTAGGCCCAAAACATCAGCTTTTGTGCTCCTGAGATGCTGCTTGGCCTGCTGTGTTCATCCAGCCTCACGTTTTATTATCTTAGTCCCTGGGCTGCGGCTGGGTTTTGTTCTGGAGCACATCTGCAGGTAAACTTGTTCGCAAGTCATAACAATGTGCAAGACAATAAAAAGGAGCTGTTTGTAAAATGTCTGTTGGATCTTTAAAGTTACACCGCGAATGAGATTGCATTTGTAAGTACGAGTGTGTGTAAGTTGGATATTTGTAAATCAGGGACTCACTGTATACCATTCTCTCTCTCATCTGGCTTAATACTCAGCTCAGTTTGATGCTGCTGCTGTGAAGTGCCTTGCTGGCACTTTAAGAGGGTGAACCTGCTGTATAAATGTTGGCTGCTGTATTTTAGCCGCAAATCACAGACAAGCCCTCAGCTTCACAACAAGTGCACTTCCTGTCATCCAAAGTCTCCAGGTAGTTCTCCTCTGCAGGTAGCATAGGATGATGTCAGCCTGCTCACCTCGCATGGGTACCAGCCTGGCTAGTCCTTGGTTGGGTCATGTTTGAACAATCTGCAAAGGGGAAGACCAGATTTCACTCTTTTTTCATTTCCCCCAACAGATCCAGAGCTGTATATGAGGACTGAACATCCCTGTAGAGAATTCTAAATACAAACTTACTTTGGCATTTAACTGGCCAGGACTGTCTGAAATGGCAGTTCTACTTGTCCACATGGAAGGGGATATGAGTTTGGGACCAGAGGGCATAATCTCAGGACAAAATGGTGCCAGTTTAGGACAGAGATGGGGAGGAATGTCTTCCCTGAGCATTGAGGGTCTTTGGAACTCCTTGCCACAGAAAGCTTTGCGGGCAGAGCCCTGGTGTATGCTTAAGGCTGAGACAGATTCTTGATCAGTTGGGGAATCGAGGTTTAATGGGAAAGGGCAGGGAGGTGGATGTGGGGAATGTCTTGAGGGTCATGGTCCTAGCGAATGGCAGAGTAGGCTTCAGGGGCCAAATGACTTACTTCTGTCCCTATTTCTTATTGTTTTATTATGAGATATAATGTAGCAAATACAAAGTGTTAAGTGCAGGGGGAATTGTTAATAACACTTTCCCACTGCTGTATGATCGATGAACAACATTGAAAACAAGTATTTGTATAGCGCTTTCCACGTATTAAAGTCTATCCAGAAGTTTCACAGGAGCGTTGTAAAACAAAACATAACACTGGGTCATGAAAGGAGATGATGTCACATGATCAAAAGCTTGGCCATAAGTTCAGGTTTTTAAGATGTGCCCTAAAGAGAGGTGCAGAGGGTTGTGGAGGGAATTTAGAACTAGGAGCTTCCTCAAATGATGCTGTGTCATCAATGGTGAAGCAACTACAACTAGGGATGCTCAAAACGCTAGAATTATTGGATTGTCGGTGTCTCCAGAGGGTCAGGGGGCTGGAGTAAATTGCATTCTTATGGACAGATTTGAAGACAGAAATGAGCATTTTAAAACCAAGGTGTTGCTAGACTGGGAACTAACTTAGGTCAGCAAGAGCAACAAAGAACACACAGAACTGCTGATACACACCAAATATACCAGACCCTGAGAATATGTGCATGTTGACCCATTTTTGATGGGAAGTGTTAATTTTTAAACTTCATTTTGTGGGGTGTGGGCATCGCTGGCTGGAGCAGCATTTATAGCTCTGTTCCTAGTTGCCCCTTGGGAAGGTGGGGGTGGGCTGCCTTCTTGAACCACTGCAGTCCTCCTGCTGTGGGTTGACCCACGATGCCATTAGGGAGGGAATTCCAGAATTTTGACCTAGCAGTGATTTCTCCCAATGAATCCAGGTTAAGAGTTTACACACCACCAGCAAGGAAGCAGTTATCTGAGTCCTACCTGAGATTTTTTTTCTGCGTACAGCATCCTTGATGTGGTCATTTCAAACATCAGCTATCATTTGCAAATACTCCAATCACTTTGAGCATGTTATGAGCTCAGTTCAGTACCACAGTCTAATGGTGAGCCAGAACATGGTAAGCAACTTTTGAGGATAGTTCTGATATCCGGCCAGCAAAGTTAGACCATAGGTCCGCCCCTTACCCCAGACTGGCAGAGCATCTTCAGAGATGTGATAGGCAGAAAGCTGATGAAAGCAGTTTTGCGTCTCTTATCAAAAGAAAGATATTCTGACATTGGAGGCAGCCCAGAGAAGGTTCAGAGGAAAGGTTCTGAGGAAGGGTCACTGGACCCGAAACGTTAACTCGGTTTTCTCCTTCAAAGATGCTGCCAGAACTGCTGATCTTTTCCAGCAACTTCTGGTTTTATTTTGGATAAGTTTCACTTGGCTGATCCCAGATATGGAGGGATTTTCTGTGAGGAAAAGCTGAGTCGGTTGGGCATGTACTTGGAATTTAGAAGAATGAGGGTGACCTTATTGAAACAAACACAATTCTTAGAGGGCTTAACAGGGGAGATGTTTCCATGTTGGAGAACATAGAACATAGAACATAGAACATAGAACATTACAGCGCTGTACAGGGCCTTCAGCCCTCGATGTTGCGCTGACCTTTGAAACCAATCTGAAGCCCATCTAACCTACACTATTCCATTATCATCCATATGTTTATCCAGTGACCATTTAAATGATCTTAAAGTTGGCGAGTCTGCTACTGTTACAGGCAGGGCATTCCACGCCCTTACTGCTTTCTGAGTAAAGAAACTACGTCTGACATCTGTCCTATATCTTTCACCCCTCAATTTAAAGTTACATCCCCTTGTGCTAGCCATCACCATCCGAGAAAAAAGGCTCTGACTGTCCACCCTATCTAATCCTCTGATCATCTTGTATGTCTCTATTAAGACACCTCTTAACCGTCTTCTCTCTAACGAAAACAGCCTCAAGTCCCTCAGCCTTTCCTCATAAGACCTTCCCTCCAGACCAGGCAACATCCTAGTAAATCTTCTCTGCACCCTTTCCAAAGCTTCCACATCCTTCTTATAATGCGGTGACCAGAACTGTACGCAATACTCCAAGTGCGGCCGCACCAGAGTTTTGTACAGCTGCAACATGACCTGTGTCTCTGAAACTCAATCCCTCTACCAATAAAACCTAACACACTGCACGCCTTCTTAACAGCACTATCAGCCTGGGTGGCCTGAGAAGGTCAAAAGTCACATAAAACCAGATTACAGTCCTACAAGTTTATTTGAAATCACAAGCTTTTGGAGCAGAGTCCCTTTGTCAGGTGTAGTGAGAGAGAAGCACACACAGACCCAGAATTTATGGGCAGAGTGATCAAAAGATCATACAAATGGTGTGAGTGGAGTGTGGAATAACAAGTCCCTGTGGTGATCCAAAGTGTTAGACAGTGTGAGTAAAGTGTCAACAGCTGAATAACCAGCAAAAGGATGACGTACAATCCAATTAAATGAGGCAGAGAGATAATTACAAAAAATTAAAAATAAGCTGGTGCTGATGACAAACTAAATGGCTGGAATAACGCGATAGGTATGAGTCCCATGCTGAGGGTCTAACTAAAATAACAAGGAATCCAAAACAGTACAAGCTAATTAAGGTAGTGAGATCATAATACTTTATCCAGGTGATGGTGACCAAACAGGGCAGTAAGGAAGGTTTTCCGGAAATAGAGCAGTGCAGTGGGGTCACGTAGTTCAACATGAACGCAAGGGCACGGTTGAAGCCGTTGTCATGGTTACAGAACTTGGCTATCAGCCTCCGCTCAGCGTTTCTGTGTCGTTGTCTATCTCAAAGACCGCCTTGGAGGACACGTACCCAAAGATTGGAGGCTGAATGCCCTTTACTGCTGAAGTGTTCCGCAACTGGGAGGGAACATTCCTGTCTGGTGATTCCATTCATCCGTCTTCGTAGCATCGGCATGGCTATGCCGATATACCATGCCTCGGGGCATCCTTGTCTGCAGAGGGTGAGATAGACAACGTTGGCCACGTCACATGACGACCTGCCGTGCACCTGGTGGGTGGTGTCCCCACTTGTGATGGTAGTATCCATGTCCACGATCTTACAGAGGTTGCCATGACTCGGTTGTGTGGTCGATGTTGCCCTGAAGTCTGGGTGGTTTGCTGTGGACGATGGTCTGTTTAAGGTTTGGTGGTTATTTGAAGGTGAGAAGTGGAGGCGTGGGGATGACTTTGGTGAGATGCTCGTCATCATCGATGACATGTTGAAGGCTGTAAAGAAAATAGCTTAGTTTCTCCGCTCTGAGGAAGTACTGGAATATGAAGCGTACCCTATTGGTTATATCCTGTGTCTGTCTTCTGAGCAGGTCGTTGCAGTTTTTCATTGTGGCACATCAGAACTGGTGATCTATGAGTTGAGCATTGTATCCTGTTCTTTTAAGAGTGTCCTTCAATATCTTTAGCTGTCCATCGCGTTCCTCCTCATCTGAGCAGGGGTTTTCCTTAGGGGATGGTTTCTTTAAGATGTTCAGGGTGGAATCTAGAGAAGTGCAGCATCATGAAGTTATCCGTGGGCTTGCGGTAGAGGTAGGTACTGAGATGTCTTTCCTTGAAGGAGATGTATGAATGAGACTGATTCTGAAGAGTAGTCCATGGTAAGTCTGATGGTGGGATGAAACTTGTTAATATCACTATGTAGTCATTCTAGGGATTCCTCATCCACTTAGGTTAATATCTGCACAAATTATTTATTAGGATGAACCAAATGGCTAGCCTGGGAACAGCAGAGAACCATCAGCCCTTCAGGAAGACAGACTGACAGGAATATCTGCTACTAAGCAAATGATGTTCTTCCTCATCCAAAGCGAAATCGTTGCAGCAGAATGGTGAAGCTTCCAGACCACTTGAACTTGTAAAATTCAATAGGCTGGGGAGATGGGATACTGGTGTCTGTAAATAGTTGAACAAATGTATGTTATCATAATTTTGAGGGAAATGACACTTTGGAGAGATGTTGTAGATATTTTCAAATCAACTCCAGCAGCAGCAGTTGTGGAAGCAAGGCCATTGGGGTCATTTAAGAGACTGCTGGACATGTATATGGTCACAGAAATTTGAGGGTGCATACATGAGGATCAATGGTCGGCACAACATTGTGGGCTGAAGGGCCTGTTCTGTGCTGTACTGTTCTATGTTCTATGTAACTCGCTAGAGTAGCTAGGACTTGAACCCAGGCCTTCTGGATGAGAGGCAGGGACACTACCACTATGCCACAACAGCCTGAAGCAGATAATAAAATGTGAGGCTGGATGAACACAGCAGGCCAAGCAGCATCTCAGGAGCACAAAAGCTGACGTTTCGGGCCTAGACCCTTCATCAGAGAGGCCCGAAACATCAGCTTTTGTGCTCCTGAGATGCTGCTTGGCCTGCTGTGTTCATCCAGCCTCACATTTTATTATCTTGGAATCTCCAGCATCTGCAGTTCCCATTATCTCTGAGCCTGAAGCAGATGTTGTTTATGTGTCTAAAAGAGTTAATACTTCATGGAGCGCAGTAAGGACCATCCACTGTGTGGATATCCCATCAGCTTGGTCTGAGTAAGAAAGGAGGTTGTTAGAGACAGACCTGGGGCTGGTGTTCTCTGAGCAGTCTCTGATTTAGTGCAGATCATACACATGTAATGTGTAAATAGTTGTGGTAATTTAATGTTCTTCATATTGTTTACTCAGCAAGCCTCTTCTGGTTAGATCTGAGAGGTGGATGTCTTAATTCAGTTTGATCACTTTAGTTCTGAAGGAAGCCACCTGTACTACAGCCAGAGGTTGGTGTCCTTAGCAACAGTCCAGCAGTATTATCCAGAAAGTCTGCTAGTTTCCTGGGGGCTGGCATTTACATCCTGCCCTGGCAGACGGTGGAATTTGAATTCAGTAAAGATTTGAAATTCAGAGTCTAATGATGACCATAAAATGGTTGTTGGGAAAACTGTCTGGTTCACTAATGCCATTTAGGGAAGGAAATTGCCACCCTTACCTGGTCTGGCCTACATGTAACTCCAGACCCACAGCAACATGTTTGACTCTCAATGAATACCGGTCTGGCTAGAGATATTTACATCCTACGTGTGATTTTTTAAAAAATAGAAATCAGCTACTCATCATCTCCAAGCTGTTTCAGCTAGTTAATACCTTGTTGCATTTTATTGTACTTGCAACATTTTCAGATTCCAACTGTTTACCAGTCCGGGCTATCGTTCATGAATAGGACCAAATGCATGTCTGCCCCTCAGTGTGCCTGTGGACTAATGTTCACTCTCCCTGTGGTATCAAGCAGACAAATACTAAACAGAATAAGAAATCAAAACTAGCAAACATAGTAGGTGGCATCTCCTGGACATAATTCCAAAGAGGATGGCAGACTTCAGATTCTGAACACCTTAGCCAAACTGTGGCCAGAGTTGCTGGGTGAAAAGAATCTCTGAATGTACCCATCAGAACTAGCAATTGTCTTTTTGAAAAATGGTGATATGTTCTGGAACAAAATGAATATTTAGTGGCTCAGTGGTTAGCACCATTGCCTCACAGTACCAGGGAAGTGGCTTCGAATCTACTCTCAGGTGACTATCTGTGTGGAGTTTGCACATTTTCCCCGTGTTTGTGTGGGTTTCCTCTGGGAGCTCCAGTTTCCTCCCACAGTCCATAGATGAGCAGGCTAAGTGGATTGGCCATGCTAAATTGCCCATAGTGTTAGAGATTGGGTGGGATGCTCTGTGGGTCAGTGTGGACTTTTTCGGCCGAACGGCCTGTTTCCACACTGTAGGGACTCTATGAAAGCAACCAGTTCAGCATTAGCTACTTCCCCTTGGTCTCATCTTAGCTCACCCTAAACTTCTACCAATCCTCCAACCTCTTCCCAAGTGTCACTGCAGCAGGTCTAATTGTTAACCAAACACACTCATCCTAAAATCCAAGAGGAAATCAGATTCTGGTCTTATAGACCCCTTAAGGGTGAAGGTAAGAACAAATTTCCTGTACTCTCTGATCTGGGTGGGCATTCTGTTTACTCTTGGAGCTCTGGTATAAAAGTTATCCAGTGCAAAAGAACCTCTTGATCCACAAAATATTTGGAGAACCAAACAGGGTATAAAGGGAACACATGGCAACCAGCTGTGGAATATGATTTTACTGCCTCACCAGCCCAACTCCTAATTGGGTCCTTGAGATTGTTCGATGCATAGAGTTTAAGAATTAATGATGATATCGAGAATAAACAGGAGAGCCTTGATTGTGGTGCTTGAGGCAAAGAATTTAAAAGTTTCTAAAAGAAGGTAAACAAGAAGGCTAACTGCCATATAAGGCAAAACATTTAGGTCACATTTTATTTAAATACAAGATCAGCTCTCCTGCTGTCTGCTGTGGACTCCTTCCTGCTCCATCACCTTTCTTCTCCTTTGACCATCTTCCTTTCGGTTCCAGGTCTCTCTATCACTCTCTGTTCTGAGTCTCCTGTCACTCTATGTTTCTATCTCTCTGTTATTGTTTTTCTATCTCTTCTTCACTCCCCATTCCCATCTCTCTTGTCACTCTCTGTTCCCAGTCTCTCCATAACTCCCTTTTCCTGTTCTCTCCCTCACTCTCTGCTCCCAATTCACCTGTCACTCTCCGTTCCCAAGTTCTTTGGTACTCTCTTCCCATCTCTGCTCCCACCACACCCCGACACACACTCACTCACAAACACACTCATACACTTGTATACACACACTCTCACACACACACACAAACACACACACACACACACACACACACACACACACACACTCTGCCACATGTACACACTCACGCACATACGCATGCATACACACATGTGAACATACACACTCTCTCTCTCCCACCAATGCGTGCACATACACACACACACACACAAACACACACACACACACACACACACACACACACACACACACACACACACACACACACACACACACACACACACACACACACACACACGTGCACAAACAGCACATGTATCTATAGGGTGAATTTGTATTTGCGGATACATTTTATTTTATATTCCTACTTTAGAAATCAAGCCAGTCTGACTCTAAACTAAAACACAAACAGGTTCTAAACAAGGCCTCACACCTAACACACATTGTCTGACCTAAAATGTTACCTCTTTGTTACACTGACAGAAACCTTTAGTTCTCTCAGGGCAGTGAGACGAAAGGAATTTGGGGATTTCCATACACATATGAATCAATTAAAACCTTTGAACTGATTAAAGATTTAACAACATCTTAGGTTTGTTTAGTACATCCTCATCAGTGGTGTGGCCCTTTGATCTTTTATTTATAAACTCTGTGTCTGCTACTGACCTCTCTCACTATCACCTGAAGGAGGAATGAGGGTTTTCAACAAAAACCTCTTTTGACGATAGCCTGGTGTTGTGTGATTTCTGACATTGTCCACTCCAGTCCAACATGGGCAACTCAATACGATGTCCATTAGTGGAGACATCAATCCTAATTTGAAATAAACCTGTTGGACTATAACCTGGAGTTAGGGTATTCTGAACCCATCTGTCTGTCACTCTTGGTTAATTTTATCCCTCTGTCTTCTACAATCTGACTGGCTTTCTGTTTTGCCATTTTGCTATTGTGAAATAGTAACCCTTCAAGTCATCAGCCCTCGTTAAAATTGAGCTTCGCATAATCTATCAAGGTACCACATAAACTACAGAGAATGTGAAGTTTGGATAGACAATGTGAAGTAAATCTCCAACCTGTGCAACTGCTTCGCTATAAAATGGTTAAAGGTTCAAGGTTAGCAGAAGAATTGGGGTCTGGGAGCAGAGATGGAGGAAATGAAGGAGAACAGAAACAGAGAGTCAAACAACCAGGGAGTGAGACAGCTGTGGGTTTCAGTGAAACATTCAAATCTACCTAGCCTGCACATCCTTGAATACTGCAGCGCAATTTAGCATGGCCAATCTACCGAGCCTGCACATCTTTGGACTGTGAGAGGAAACCGGGGAGGTATGCAAGCCCAGGGAAAATGTGCAAACTCCTCCACAGACAGTTGCCTGAGGCTGTGAATTGAACCCGGGTCCCTGATGCTGTGAAGTAGCAGTGCTAACCACTGAGCCACCGTGCCATTCCCAGATTTATTCCAGATTTTAAAAATTGATTCAAATTCCATCATCTGCTTTGGAGACACTCAAAGCCACTTGCCCAGAGCATTAGCTTGGGGTTCGGGATTGTTCCCAGCATGGCCATTACCTTCTATAAACTGAAAGAACTGCGGATGCTGTATATCATTGTGCTGCTCAGAACGTGGTCTCCTACACAGTGGGGAAATGAAATGTAACTGCGTGACCACTTCACTGGACATCTACATTCTGCTCGCAAAAAAGACTCTGCGCTTCCAGCTGCCTGCCACGTTAACGCACCACCCTGCTCCCTGGTCAACATCTCTACATCAGGCTTGCTGCAGCGTTCCAGCGAAGCTCAATGCAAGCTGGAAGAACAACACCTCATTTTCCACTTTGGACCCTGCAGGCAGGATAGGAAGAAACTATTCCTGATGGAGAACCAGTTAATTGGAAAAAGTGCCAATAGTGACACAGGGAACAGTTTTCTTTCAGAGAGTGGCTAGGATCAGGAATGCAATGCCTGAGAGTGTGACAGAGACAGATCCAATCATTACTGTCAAAATGGAATTGAATAAACAAATGAGAGGGGAAAACTGCAGGGAATACCCTAAAGGAGTGGGATTAGCTCAAATGCTCTTGCAGACGGCTGGCACATACATAATAGGTCAAATAGCCTTCTCGTTTGCTGTAATCTTTCCCTGAATCTATAATCTCTCATTGGAAATGCTGGGACGAGTTTTGAAATCCCACGACACCAGGTTATAGTCCAATTTGAAAACACAAGCTTTCGGAGACTCAGTCTCTTCATCAGGTGAAGTGAGAACGAAGCACACAGGACACAGAACACAGAATTTATAAGACCATAAGACATAGGAGAGGAAGTAAGGCCATTCGGCCCATCGAGTCCACTCCGCCATTTAATCATGGCTGATGGGTATTTCAACTCCACTTACCCGCACTCTCCCCAGAGCCTGTAATTCCTTGCGATATCAAGAAATGATCAATCTCTGCCTTGAAGACATAAGTAAAAGATCAAAGGGTCAATCAACAGATGAGGATGTATTAAACAAGCCTAAGGTGCTGTTGAATCTTTAATTAGTTAAAGGTTTTAATTGATTAATATGTATATGTAAATCCCTGAATTTCTTTCGAGTCACTGCCCTTAGAGCACTAAAGGTTCTATCAGTGTAAAGAGGAGGTGACGTTTTAGGTCAGACAGTGCATGTTAGGTATGAGGACTGGTTTTGGCACTGGCTGGGTTGTTTTCAACAATGACAGCAATATCTGAAACAGGCAGAGAATTCTGGAAAAACTCAGCAGTTCTGGCAGCATCTGAGGAGAGAGCAACAGAGTTAACATTTTGAGTTGAGTATGACTCTTCTTGAGAACATTTTCTTTCAACAACATTTGTTACTCTCATTGGCAATCACTCTCAAACGAGCCTGATGTCCCACTGAGGGCATTCGGTGTCACTGGTCCTGGGGTTCTGTGGCTGATGAGCCTGATCCTAGAGCCACATCCCTCACCACACCTTCGGCAGCTGTTTTCGGGAGGTGGAACTGGTCCTTGAGATTTGTTGGCATTTCTTTCTCCAGTTCCTTTCCTGTTCAGACACTTCTCCTGTAACACAATTGTTGTATTGTTGTGTACCCCTGTGCTGTAGAAAATTGCTACACCTGTACAACAGAGAGCTCGTGTTATCCAAATAGCATCCACTATTCATCAATGTGTTCCAGCCAATTGGCATTAAGGAAACACGTGTTATAGCAGAGCTACCTATGATTTTCTGAAAATGGGTCTCGGCCCGAAAAGTCAGCCTTCCTGCTCCTCTGATGCTGTGTTCATCCAGCTCTACACCTTGTTATCTCAGATTCTCCAGCATCTGCAGTTCCTACTATCCCTGTACTTCCTGTTGTCACCAGATCATCTCAGAGAACTGCGTCCCTTCATGCAGGAGCTTCCTCCAATTGGTTTATTGTGTACGTTGATATCTAAGCTGCATGTCTGGATGGAAGTCTTTGGGGAGTCTGTGAAATGCTTCCTTTTGCTTCCTCCTGTTTGAATGTGTTCCTTGAGCTGGGTGAAGATGACTTGCTTTGGCAGTCAGGAGCCAGAAACCAACCTAATGGAGTCAACACCAATATCCAATATCAGTGCTAGTTCCAATCGCTGACTGCTTTTAGCATACTAAAAATAACCAGAATTAGCACACTCTTATTTTACAAAGTGGATCCTCTGCGATAATAAAACTGTTGAGCGAATACATGGAAATGTGACTGGAATCAATTTACTTTGAATTGCCACATAAATATTACTGGTAAACCAACAATAAATCAACTGTAAATTTGGATTTGGTGCACAGCAGTCCTTTATATAAAAAAAACGACAATCCGTTTAACAATATAAATCAGGACTGTGTCCCCAGATGTAAATGGAATGTTTATTGTTTGGCCACATTGTGCAGTATTATGAAACTAAGTTGAGGGCAGATGAAGAAATGAATACATTAAGACAGAGCTATTTGTGCTGTTGAACAGTCTGAAGATTGAGAAGGCAGTCCACCCCAACTCAATAACATTCCATAAAAGGCAGTGAGGTTGAGTAATCTGCTCATGTATTTTTAGCATAATATTCACTGAGTGAACCCACAATGTCTTGGCCAACAGTCTTGTTCCTTCTCTGAGTGTTGCAGGATGATCTTACACAACCATCTTATCTGAAGGGTTCTTGATCTATGAGGAAGTCAAGAGCTAAGATGTAATAGGAAGGATGCTGGAGCTGAGCACATGCTCAGATCAAATTTTTCTCAAATGGCTAAGCAGGCTCAAAGGGCTGAATGGTCTCCTGATTCTTGTTTTAGGTAGGATGCACAGATGTCAGAGCAGATTGCTCAGCGATTTCTGATCACTGTGCCTGCACTAGGAGGCAATGAGAGACCTATCATGGCAGTAACTGGGATTCCAATTCAATTCAATAATTCGGGAACTGGAAGCAATGAGAAAGCGGTCATCAGTTGTGACAACACCCATCAGTTTGTTGCTGTAGCTTCAGGAAGGAGAATTGCCATGTTTGCCCAGGCTGGTGAACAAGTGACAACAGGCACACAGCAGGTAACTGCCCTCGGGAATGGCTGAGTAAGACACTCAGTTCCAGGGGAATTAGGGATGTGCAGCAAATGTTGTGTCTTCCAGTGACATACGCAGCCGTGATTGAAAAATAGTGGGAAGGGCATAATAGTTCTGAGATGTAAAAATACAATGTTGCAAAATTACTTGAAAATCACTTGAAACCAGCCTCACTGGTCAAAACGGAAGACCATAAGATGATAAAATGTAAAAGTCGAAGCAGGCCATTTGGCCCATCTCTCTGCTGCTCAGTGAGATCATGGCTGCACTGATAATCCTCAACACTACTTCCCTGCCTTTTCCACATGGTCCTTGATTCCCTCAATAATGAGACAGATTTCAAACATCTTGTTCAGATTCCTACGAAACATTAGATTCCTGTAGCAAATGATCTCCTAAGAAATCAGTTACAGAGGGCAGTGAAAATGATTTAGGGAAGTCCTCAGGGTGACCTTGAGGGTTAAACATTTCCCTTCAACTCATGGGAGTTCAATAGTCAAAATGGAGAAGCTTCTTTTTGGAAAACCCCTAAACACTGCACAGGTCTTTGTCAACAACTTGTGGAGCTGATATTGGGGTGATGGAGGGAGCACAAAAACCTGCCACAAGCCTGTCTATGTGACTTTCAAACACCCTTCACTCTGCAAGTGGCAACCTGTAGATGGTGCATGGGCCTGACCAAACAGCTCAGATCCCTCCATCCAGTAGGGGGAGCTCATCACCCTTGATCCTGAGGGTCTGCCTCAGACCAAGGAGACTTCAAGAAACAAGATATTCTCCTTTCCTCTCACTCATGTCTTCGCCACCATTCAGTGAGATCATGGCTGATCTGATAATCCTCAGCTCCACTCTGCTGCCTTATCCCCATATCCTCAGTTCCCTTACTGATTAAAAATCTATCTTGACCTTGAGTAGACTTAATGACACAGTGTCAACAGCCCTCCTGCTGAAGATGAGAAGTGTTCTGAATTAAGAGTTAGAATTAGAAGTAAGTTCATTGTCATGTGTACAGAAATACAGGAGTATAGTGAAAAGTACAAACTCACCTTCCCTGGCACCATCCTAGGCACAAGGTAACTATTTACAAAGAAAAATACTATCAAAAAAAGACTGACAGTGCTGCTTTGACTCAATCCTATTCCTGTTTTAATTCAATAACAAGGTATTGGTGTTGCATTCCATGATATTAACTCATTTTGTCATAATGTGAGTAAGTTGCCTTCTGGTCTTCTCCCATTGATCTGTGGCAGAAGAAGGAGGGATTTAAGGTAATGTGCATGACCTGAGAGCCATT
Organism: Stegostoma tigrinum; assembly: GCF_030684315.1. NCBI lineage: Eukaryota > Metazoa > Chordata > Chondrichthyes > Orectolobiformes > Stegostomatidae > Stegostoma > Stegostoma tigrinum. The sequence goes on from NC_081378.1 coordinate 4,983,185, forward strand.
AGTTCAGCTGTACTTTTGTTATTGCAATACTCCATCAGACTTGTCAAGGTGTAAAATAGTCCACTCCTTAGTAAATCTTTGAATGCACTTAAATCCAATGATTCAGTCATCCAGCACTGCCTGGGTAATTCTCACCTCAGCACAGCTTCCTTTATCATTGGAATGAAAGGTCCCGATGCTTGATGTTAGAGGATATCAGGCTATTATTCCAACCTGACTCCCAACACCTCACTCACTTTAACGCAGCAGTGGGAAGGCATGGAATAAATAGTTAAACACTGTGACACAACATTGTGAAGAGCAGCTTCCGGTTGGTAAATAGAATTAAATAAATAGTATCAGTAATGCTTAGCTCAGTACCTAAGCAGGAACTAAAGTATTTGGCCATGCTTGAGGATTATACAGTAAATTATTGCCCAAATGTTTAGCCGAGGATAAGGTCATTACTGAGATCATTTGGGTAAAAGGCAGTGTGGGAACATGTCTCTTGTTATTCACTGATGGAGTGGGATTAAGAATATCGCTGCCCCATACTGTCCTAATGTCTTGGCTGACAAATGAGAGCAAATAGTTTAGTATACAATATAACAAGCCTGAAGAGGTTAAAACAGCTCTTTGCATTTTTCCTGGAGAGGGAGTTCTGGGCCTTTTTTGTTTGGCACTTGATGATACAAGTGTTGATGTAACTTGGCTGTGATATGTAAATCATACATTAAACAGAATCAGAGTTCAAACAGAATGGATTTCGTCCCTCATGAGCTACAGATTGCCTCAAATCTGATATAAAAATGGTGTACAGCACCATAGTGGTTTTGGGGGGAGGGGGGAGAGCAGAAATGTAGGTTTACAAAGCAAGAGGATGTGGCTTCGTTAAGGGGCCATAGAATTATAGAATCCTTACTGACTGGAAGCAAGCCATTCGGTCCACTGATTCCACACTGCTCCTCCGAAAAGCATTCCATCCACACCCACACTGCTACCCTATAACCCACGGCCAATCCACGTAACCAGCACATCCCTGCACACAGTGTGCAATTTAGCACGGCCAATCCACCTAAGCTGTGCACCTTTGGACTTTGAGAGGAAACCCGCACAGATACGGGGAGAATGTGCAAAAAAAATCCACACACACTGTCGCTTGAGGGTGAATTGAACCTGGATCTCCGGCTCTGTGAGGCAGCAGAGTTAAACACTGAGCCTTAGATTATGGTGCCCAGAGTAGAACAAGAAGGGAAAGAGTATACAAACATAGAAAAGCATCAGTAAATAAGATCAAAGGGGGAAACAATGGTAAAAGGCAAAATAAACTTTTTTAAACTGGAGTGTGTGTAGTATTCAGAGCAGAATAATTGAATTCACGGTACAAATACAGGTTAATGGGTATGATCTTGTAGACATTATGGAGACATGCACATAAGGAGAATTAAATATTCAGGGAAATTTCAGAGATTTAGGAAAGTTTTAAGAATGAAAGAAAACCAAAAAAAGGAGAAAATAAACTTTGAAGTTAAACTGGCAAGTAATATCAAGACAGGCAGCAAGAGTTTCTTTAAATATGTAAAAAGGGAGAGAGAAGCCAGAGTGAACATTGGCCCCTTAGAGAATGAAGCTGGGGAAATCAGAATGGGGAACCAGGGAATGGCAGAGGAGAGGAATAAATACTTTGCATCAGTCTTTAAGTAGATGATGTAAGTAGTATCCCGAAATGACTAAGTTTTCATGGAACAATAGGATGAGAGGAAATTAATGTAATAATGATCACTAGAGAAGAGGTGCTGGAGTGAATACTGGGGGCTAAAGATTAACACACTCTCATTGCCCTGATGGGTTAGATCCTAGGATTTGAAGGAAGTAGCTACAGACGTATTAGGTATACTGGTAATAATTTTCCAAAAATCCTTAGTTTCGGGAAAAGTCCCGGAGGACTGGAATACTGCCAAGTAACACATTTATTTTAGAAAGAAAAGAAACAAAAGACAGATAACAGGCCAGGTGGGAGCAAATTACTGCAGATGCGGGAATCTGAACTGAAAACAAAAAATACTGGCAACCACAGCAGGCCCAGCAGCATCCATGGAGAGAGACCAAACTAACATTTTGAGTCTAGAGGACTCTTCAACAGAGCTGATGTGATGTGTGGAGGGGCTCAGCATTAATTTAGTAGTTGGGTGGTGGGGGGTTAGTGTTGGAGTGCTGAAGGAGAAAGGGTGTTGATATTGCAGGATAAGTGATCAGAATGTGGATAACAGACTAGTTAGCTTAGCCTCCGCTACTGGAAAAACACTAGAATCAATTATAAACAGCATAAGAGCAGTTATTGAGAAATACATAATATCATCAAGCAGACCGAGTATTGATGAAGGGGAAATCTTGCCTGAAAAAATTACTAAAATTTTTTGAGGAAGGAACATGTATGGCAGATAAATGGGAAAGGAATAGATGTAATACATTTGAATTATCAGAAGCCCATTTGATAAGGTACCACACATTAGGCTATGTAATAAGGTAGCAGCTATGATATTTGTGGGAGTATATTAGGTTGGATAGAGGACCGGCCAACTAATAGAAAACAGAGATTTGGCATAAATGGGGAACTTTTCAGGCTGGCAACTCATGTAACTAGTGGAGCGCACCAGGGATCAATGCGGGGACCACAATTATTCCCACCATAAATTAGTGACTTGAGCGAGGTAAATGAATGAATGTACAGCTTGCAGATGTTACATGAATGTGTAAAGGTAATGGGTGAGTATGACCCAAAGATTCTGCAGAGGGGTATTGACAGGTTAAACGAATGAGCAAAGACCCCAAATCACAAAAAACCTGTCTCAAAGTTCAGCAGGTAATAGAGAAGGCAAATGAAACGTTGTCCTTTTTTTCCTCACAGCAAATAGAATATAAAAGCAGGCAAGTGTTTTTAAAACTTTACAAGGCACTAGTCAGATCACAGCTGGAATACTGTGAACAGTTTAAGTCCCTTATCTAGGGAAAGATATACTCGCTTTGGAGGCAGTCCAGAGAAAGTTCACTAGGCTAATTCCCAGTATGGAGGGGAATCTTATGAGGGGAGATTGAGAAGATTGGGCCTGTACTAGTTGGAATTTAGAAGAATAGGAGGTGATCTGATTGAAACATGTAAGATTCTTTTGGAGACTGGGCTGAGAAGGTGTGGAAAGATGGTTTCCCCTTGTAGCAGAGTCTATGACTGGGGTCATAATAAGGGGTTGTGCATTTAAGACTGAAATGAGGAACAGTTTGCTCTCTTGAAGGGGACAAAATCTGTAGAATTCTTTACTGTAGAGGGCTGTAGAGTCTGGGTCATTAAGTATATTCAAAGCTGAGACAGACAGATTTGTAAGCAATAGGGGAAATGAGGATTATGGGGAAATGGGAGGGAAATGCATCTGAGGATGATCAGATCAGGCATAATCTCATTGAATGATGAAGCAGACTCAGTGGGCTGAATGGCCTACATCTACTTTTATGTCTAAGGTCCAGCCACCCACCACATTTAGCTCACACTTTTGTTAGTTCACTCATGAATTGTGGGCATTGCAGGCTGGGCCGGCATTTCTTGTTCATAAGCTCCAGTCCACGCGTTTGCCTTCTGGACTTAACCTTCCTCAGCAGATTTCAATGTGGATGTCTGTGCAATTTTGTCTTTAAATTCCAGAATACAGGAACTGACTGCTGGGGGAGAGGATGTGTGATCCACCTTCTCCCAACTGTTCTGCATTACTTGGTATGTCACTGACTGAAAGTCCAACTCCACTTTTCTGAAGAATTGGCGTCTACTGTCAAATGTGTGATGCTCTTCCATTTCATAAAACAGGGGTGACATGTAATTGGTACGAGATTTGCCAGTGACAGATAATCCAGTCCTGACCAAGCATCTCCCTGGCTCAGCACTGCCGCACTGGGGTAACCCTGAGAGATGGGAAAGTTCTAAACAGGAGCTGTTTTGAAAATTACATGCAAGTATGTTACAACTGGATCAGCTCTTATTTTACTGCAACAACAACTGATCTTTAGAATTCAGTCAGCATTTAACCTCCATTATAAAAGAGCGACACAAATAGCACATTGCAGTTCAACTGAGCATGAAGTCTCCTGTAAGAGCAAGGATTGAAGGATCTTTCAGTTTAAATATGTTCTGTATACAGTATTACATCTGGTCTTTGCCCATTTACACCTCTCCACCCCCTACTTCTGCTCCTTTATGCGTCACCATCTCCTCTTACCTGGCACCATCACCCTTGCGACTTTTAGGAAGGCATTTAGTGGAAATGAAACTCAGCAGTTCTGGTGGCATATGCGGAGAAAGAAACAAAGTGAACATCTCCATTCTAATGTGACTTTTCTTCTGGAGAACAGACATAGAATCCTAAAGATGTACTGCATGGTGACAGACCCTTTTGTCCAACTCGTCCATGCTGACCAGGTATCCTAAATTTATTTAGTCTCATTTGTCAGTTTTTGGGCCATATCCCTCTAACCCCTTCCCATTCACGTACCCATCCAGATGCCTTTTAAATGTTGTAATTATACCAGCCACCACTCCATCCTCTGGCAGCTTATTCCATACGCCAACTATTCTCTGTGTGAAAAAGTTGCCCCTTAGGCTCCTTTTAAATCTTGACCCTCTCACCTTATACCTATGCCCTCTAGCTTCGGACTCCCTTACCCTGGGGAAAAGACCTTGGCTATTCTCCCTGTCCATGGCCCTCCTGATTTTATAAACCTCTCTTAGGTCACCCCTTAACCCCTGACTCTCCATGGAAAAGAACCCCAGCCTACTCACCCTCTCCCTGTAGCTCAAATCAGCTATTCCTAGCTACATCTTTGTAAATCTTTACTGCGCCCTTTCAAGTTTAACAACATCATACCAGACTTGAAAGGGTAAACCCTGCTTTCTTCCCACAGATGCTGCCAGACCAGGTCAATCTCTTCAGCAATGACTGTTTCGGCTCCAGATTTCCAGCATCCACAGTTCTTTGTTGTATTTTAGGACGTTAAATGTTGACTCTAACTGCTCCCCTGACACTGACCACCCTTTTCTTCTTTCTCCTCACTTTTACTTCTCCTTCTTTCCATGCTGAAACCTTGCAATGTTTTCCACAATGTCCAGTGCATAGAACCAAAAAAAAATTCTCCACAGATGCTGGGTACTTCCAGCATTTTCTGTTTATCCTTCAGATTTCCAGGGCCCATAATATTTTGCTTTAGCCTTGCATAAAGATTAAGCGCCAGCAAAACAAAGATCATATCATACAGCTTGAGGATTTATAGCATATTAAATTGAACAGACCGCAGGATATCAGATCAAGCCAAGAAAGACATTAATGCAAAATTGCTAACATTTATTATGGCTTGAGTCAGCAAAGCCATTAGATCTCTCTGTCAGAATGGTACTCAAACATTTGCTCGGAGTTCTTTTAACTGTATAGACTGACAGTTTAAAGTATTTCCCTCATTATTGCTGATTAGTCAGGTATAGTGAATATATAATGGCTTAGATTCACTGGAGATGTATTAGAATGCAAGGAAAATAAAATCATAAAATACTATTAAGAAGTATCATGCTGTCCATTCTCGAAAGATAATCTTTCCTATCTTCCCCCATCTTTTTGTTCTCCCCTCCAACTGCCTTCATTCCTTGCCTCGATCTGTACTTGCCTAAAACCTGTTACAACACTATCATTTCTCCAGGTCTGATGAAATAAAATGAAGAATCTAAAACATTAATTGGCCTTCTCTCTCTGAATGTCCTACCGTTAAGTACTGCTAAAAATAGGAACATAAGAAATAGCAGCAGGAGTGGGCCATCTGGTTCGTCGATCCTTCTCCACCATTCAATAAGATTATGGCTGACCTTTTCGTGGACTCAGCTCCACTAACCTGCCCACTCACCATAACTCTTAATTCCTTTGTTGTTCAAAAAATCTACTTTTCCTTAAAAACATTCAATGAGGAAGCCTCAACTGTTTCACTGGTCAGGGAATTCCACAGATTCACAACCCTTTGGATGAAGATTCAGCCCTAAATCTGCTCCCCCTTATTTTGAGGCTATGCCCCTGGTTCTAGTTTCACCCACCAGTGGAAACAACCTCCCGGCCTCTGTCTTGTCTATTCCCTTCATGATTTTATATGTTCCTAAAAGATCCCCCTGTGATTCTTCTAAATTCCAATGAGTATAGTTCCAGTCTACTCAACCATTCCTCATAAGCCAACCCTCTCAATTCGGATATCAATACTACTATTGAGAATTTCCAGAAATTTCAATTTGTCTTGAAAAATGCCACACTTGCTTTGGGACAGTGAAGAATCAGAGCTCTGCGTGAGTGATTTTCATCTAGAAATAGATGTCAAGTTTCAGGCTGACTGGAGGCATGTTTTAACGGTGAAAGATCTGGCAGGGGGTGATAGATCAAGTGAAGCTACACACTGTGAATAAACAGTGGGGCTTGGAAACCAGTGAATATTCAATGTTGGAGAAGCCATGATTGTCTGGAAGCTACAGAAGTTCTGGGGAAGATGAATCAATATCTATCATTGAGACTTAAACTCAATTTGGACAGTTTAGAATTTTAAATCCATGTTTTTGAACCACGCCTGTTTGCAGCAGCTCGATAACCTTGGATGCAGTTGTGAAATCTATTCTGTTTACCCATCGCAGGCAGATTCTAAACTAATTAGATCCAACATACAATAGCTGTAATATTATACTAGGTATGATTCAAAATTGAAGTAGCTTGGAATTTGTGTAGTGTGAGGCTAACAGCACGCATTATAAGTGGGGAGGTAATAATCAGGACCACTGATTTCTGGTATCCACACTCATGCGATTAAATGTGAAATCTGAAAGCTGTACAAAAGTCAATACAATGGTGTAAAGTTGAAGTATCTGTCTATTAGTTTCCCACTAAAGAGAACAGGAAAAAGATAAGGATAGGTGCATTCAGCAGTAAGTAAATTTTTAACATGTAGTAAGTGATAAGTACTGCTAAACATAGGAACATAAGAAATAGCAGCAGGAGTGGGCCATCTGGTTCATCGAGCCTTCTCCGTCATTCAATAAGATTATGGCTGATCTTTTCGTGGACTCAGCTTCACCAACCTGCCCGCTCACCATAACTCTGAATTCCTTTATGGTTCAAAAACCTACTGTGCCTGAAAAGCATTCAATGAGGAAGACTCACCTGCTTCACTGGTCAGGGAATTCCACAAGTTCACAACCCTTTGGATGAAGATTCAGCCCTAAATCTGCTCCCCCTTATTTTGAGGCTATGCCCCCTAGTTCTAGTTTCACCCACCAGTGGAAACAACCTCCCTGCCTCTGTCTTAGCTATTTCCTTCATAATTGTATATGTTCCTATATGATCCCCCTGTGATTCTTCTAAATTCCAATGAGTATAGTTCCAGTCTACTCAACCATTCCTCATAAGCCAACCCTCTCAATTCGGAAATCAACCTAGTGCATCTTTTCTGCACCTTGTCCATCCTTTCTCAAATAAAGAGATCAATACTGTACACAGTACTCTAGGTGTGGCCTTACCAGCACCCTGTACAGCTGCAGCATAACTATCCTGTTTTCCAGTTCCATCCCTCTAACAGTGGGGGAACAATATTCCATTTGCCTTCTTAATAACCTGCTGTACCTGCAAACCAACCTTCTGTGATTCATGCACAAGGACACCCAGGTCCCTCTGCACAGCAGCATGCTGCAATTTTTCCCTGTTTAAATAATAGTCCATTTTGCTGTCATTCTCTTGGTTCATAAACTTAGTTTCACAAGTGTGGAGTTCCATTTTTCTTTTAATTTTCTGTCTCTTATTTCATTCGAACTAAACATAGCTTACATTGTTCTTTGTTTACTGCGAAAACTACTTTGGGAAAAATCCATCTGCTGCATTGACCAAGCAAACTCCTGTTGGAAACCCTCAGCATCACAGGATCATTGTATCCTAATCTTTAACCTTAGGTTTCCTGATCATAAGAACACAAGTACTAGGAGCTGGACGGTGACGCTTGGCTTCCTCAAGTCCCCTTGTCGTTCAAGATACTGTCTGATCTTCGGCTTGAATGTTACCTTCCCACACCATCTCCATCTCGCTTTAAAAATCCTCTCCTTCAAAATGCTCAGCAGCAGAGGATCTGTAGCTTTCTGCAAAGATTCACATCCCACTCAATGAAGATATGTCTCCTCAGCTCAGTCATCCCCTCATTCTGAGTTTTGACCTTGTGTCCTAGATTCCCAGCACAGGAAACATTCTTTCAGCATCTGTCAGAATAAGCCCTTTCAATGTTTCAGTGAGGCCTCCTCTCATTGTCCTAAGGAATGTAGGTCCAGTCAAACTGATGTCTCCTCATAGGATCATCTTCTCATTCCAGGAGTCTAGTGAACCTTTTTTGTACCTTGTCTAGGGAAATCACTGATTTACAAATGTCTGAATTATGACGAATATGATGTCTTACAGGGATGTAATTTAAACATCCAATCTACGAATGTTTTCTGTATTTAAGAGCAGCGACCTTACATTGTTCTGCATTGCATTCTGATGTGTACAAATTGACTTGTGAACCTTGTGCACAGGGCAGATGACAGCCTAGTGGTATTATCACTGGACAGTTAACCCAGAAACACAGGTAATATTCTGGAGACCTGGGTTCGAATCCCTTCATGGCAGCTGGTTGAATTTGAATTCAATGAAAAAAACTGAAGATAAGACTCTAATAACGATTGTGAATCTGTTGCTGATTGTTGGGGGAGAAAGAAATGCATCTGGCTCAACAATGCCTTTCAAAAAGGGAAATCTGCCATCTTTACTTAGGCCTTTTACATGAGACTCCAGGCCCATACCAACATGGTTCACTCCTAACTGCCCTCTGGGCATTTAGGTCTAGGCATTCCTAGCCAGCGATGCCCTCATCTCATGAACGAATAAAATAAATATTCAACCAGAACCTGTTTGCAACCCTGGGTTCCCAGTACATCCGTCTCTAGGAAGGCCAAAACTGCTCACAGTGGTTGAGATGTGCCTGCTCACGAATATTACAGCCTAATAAAAAGTAACATGTTGGAGAAATGGAGTGAAAAGCTGAAGTTGCATAGCCCATCGGTCGCAGTAAAGAGCACAGTTAGGTCAATGTTGCAACTAGCCCCTGGAAAACAATTGAATAACTGCAAATAGGATGGGAGAGAATAAAAGATGAGAGGATAGGCGAGAAGGAAGGAAAAAGCAAGAATACTGACTCCATACAGATATGAAGGATTTAATGATCGGCAAAAGTATCTTTGAAGACTTGGCAGGAATTAAAAACTGGTGGAAAACTTATCAGAAATGTAACCATTTAGGAAATGAAAGACTTTAGAACAAAATGATTGAAAAATACCTTAGGCGACATGGGAAATGGTATGTCTGCGAATACAAGAGGGAGAAAAATGATCTGAAAAATCTTGGAGATGTGTAACAAAAAACAGAGGGCCGAGGTGCATAGTTTTGCCATCCCTGTTACAGTGGCAGAAATAACTTCTCTCCTCGCAGATTCCAATAGCACTGCCTTGATTTACCCTCCTGACCATCCAGCTGGCTTGTTTCACATTATTTTAAGACTAGGCGACATCCTCTCTGATTAGAATTTTAGGTTATCCTGGAGAGCAATGGTACTGCCTGCTCAGCTTGATGGTAAACTTTGTGAGTAATGTTCTGCAAACAGCTTCTGGCATTACAGGGTTTGCAGGCGGAAATTTATGTTCAAGAGATTATGAAATAGACTGAACTATTTTATATTTCAGAAAACCTCCACTGATTGACTAAAGGGGATACTGTCGAGAATCCGTTGAGTTATTGTATCCTTCAAGCAATTCCAGATGAATGTCACCTCCCTGTAAATCTAAATTTGTTGTAAAGCAGTCTACATGATCCATTCTCTGACCTGTTCTGCACTATCAGTTAGCTGTCAGCCCCTAAATAAAGATGGAAAATTCACAGCTTAATTTCATGACAACAATTGCCACCAGGCATACCACATACTGCTGGTAAGAATACTTTGGATGTTTCCAGCGGAGATAATACTTTTTAAAAATTACTTTATGGGAAGTGAACATCACCGCATATAATTATGGCATTATTGTTTGTGGGAGTTTGCTATGTTCATCGTAGCTGCTCTGTCTCCTTCATTGCAACAGTGCCTGCACCTCATTGGCTACAATGTGCTTTTGGATTCTCTGTGGTAGTGAAAGGTGCTACACAAATTCAAGTGCTTATGCTTTTCAGGCAGGAGTGTCTCTCCTTCACTGCGACCCGGTAATGCTCGATGTGGTTGGAGTTTGTGTTAATGCTGGTGGTAGTATTGTGGTTTCCTTTGGAATGGACAAATCAGCCGTTTTTACATTGAGTACCAAGTTGCTCATCATTGTTACCTTTCATAGCAGCTCTGATAACGCAGTAATTCAACAGGAAATAAAACTGGAGAATGGATTAATTTGTGTTGGTGAGCAAACATTACCAATCTTGTTGCTCTCACCATTTTTAGCCATAAAAGATGCTACAGCTTCCCAAATTTTCTGAGCTCTTTTTCTAACGAATGTTTTCTGCCCCCTGCTCACTGAGTGTATGTATCTCTTGCCAGTTGATTCGCTTGAGTCCAAAGTGACAGTGTGAAGGGTGTGAGTCGTGGCCTATGCTGACTGCATTGGGGTTAGTGAAAAGGATGTGAAAAGGATCAGATACAAGGAAGAAAAGCAGACATTGAAGCTTAGCGAACAAACAAATTTATACGTGCTGCGATGCCTGAACAAATTGGGAGAGCACCCCATTTATTTTGCAAGACAGATGTACCAAAGGGATGTAAATCTGCATCTGTTATTAACCCTCATCACGGGCTAACATTTCCCAGTGAAACTCAGCTGGATGTCAGAAACAGGGATTTACTCGGCTGTGCAGTGGGGAAAATGACAGGCCTGACATGAGTGAAACTAACCAGAAAGCAGAAATGTGGCAGCAGGTTATTGGTTTCATTCAATGCTGTTCAGCGACAAAACACAAATACCCCTCATCACTTTAGATGGTGTGTGGGGACATAGCCAAGGGCGAGGAAAAAAATAAGAGACAATCAGTCAGTGATTATAAAATCAGAAAGAAAAGCAATCTATGGGGTTATTGGAAGAAGTAGAAATAAAACAGAGATTGAGAAAGGGAAAAATTCAGGATGCTTTTACTTTGAAAGTATAACATACATTTATAATGGAGCCTTTCACATCTGTCAGATGGCCTTTACAGGCATGTAGCCAATTCATTACCGTTGAAATAAGGTGAACACTGTGTCCAGTTTGTCCAGACAGCATTAGAAGAATGACCAGAGTATCCCTACAGTGTGGAAGCAGGCCATTCAACCCATCAAGTCCACACTGACTCTCTGACGAATATCCCACCCAGACCCAGCCTATATTCCCCATCGTCAATCCACCCAGCCTGCACAATTTAACCTGCATATCTTTGGACTGTGGGAGCAGTCTAGGGCATCTGGGGAAAACCCACACAGACAGAAGGAGAACATGCAAATTCCATGTAGACAGTTGCATGAGACTGGAATTGATAAGCCCTGTGAGGCAGAAGTGCTAACCACTGAGCCACCATTCAGTCATCTATGATTCTATGACTAGGAAACAAGTGAATTTATTCAATTTGTAAAAGCACATGACAAAACATTTTGATGTGATAATCGATAATTTCAAAAATCACAATAAAATTCAACTTGTCTCCATACAGCATATCCTTTTGTTACTTCGATACAGTTGTAAAACTCTTAATGTTTAAAGTATTTATTCTAAGTCCAGGCACACAATCTGAGAGCAAGCCATTTCAAAGTGCAAATGGCAGAAAAATGCAGGGGGTTTTAGCTTCCTTCAGTACAGCATGTTCCACTCTGCAAAGCCTCAATGCAATTCCCAACTAACTGTCCTTAGTTCTCAGAAACTCTTCAAAATGTAAAATCCTGATTGTAGACATGGCCCAGTAGATAGTATGCTGGCAGTTTGGTTTCTCAGTCTGGGGGCAGGTGTGGGGTGCAACAGAACGTTTTGGGTTAAAATATGAGATGTGGATACTGACCTCAGAAACATGTTGGGTGTAGAGATGGCTGGGCAGAAGTCTGGCCTCTGTGTTCTGGCACCTTGCTGAAACCACGAGAGAAAAGAATAAGACAAAAACCAGCGTGTCCCCTCTCTATTCCACACTTATCCATGGCACCTCATGCCTCCAACACAACCCCAGGGTCCCTCACAGCTTCAATGACAATCTGTGCCCCTCTATGCATCCGAACTTACCCTTTTAATTCCCTATGTCAACTTAGCTCCAGATCTGTTCATTGTATGCTCCTCACATACCACCTTTAACCCTTATTCAAACCATATCAACTTAGTCAGGATTCACCAAGGGTAATGCAGAGATTAACTAAAGCTCTTAAGTGTGCATTGATAACTTCACTATTTTAGAAAAAGTAACACTCCAATTGATTTTAAAAAAAGCGCACTGCAATAATAATTGTTTTGTGAAATTAATCCTGCAGCACTAACCCTGTAATAATAACCCGTGTGTACACCAACTGAGTGAAATATCAAACGTTGACTTTTTTTAACACTGAAGAGTTCTCTTTTCCAATATTTAAAGGCAGGAGATTTAAATACCTTGGCAGCTTGTCAAACTATCTTTATCAATTCCTGCTGCAACCAAGATGGGAAGAGTGCTTGGATAATCAAGTTTCACTATGCCATAATTCACACCATTTGTATAAGTGGGACGGTTATCTATAATTAAAGTGATTTTCAACAGGCTGCTTCAATAACATCAAAATAATTCATTTATTATAAAACGTATTCTTAAAAAAGTGATAATGCTGATTCATTTCCAAACTTTAGGCCAGAATTTCATCCCAAACAAACACATTCAGACACACTCAGGAGAATGACAACTCTGCTGAGATGAATCTTTTAAAAAACACACAAGGGAAGAATTGCCTTATCGACCAATAGCTTAAAAACTAAGGGGTAGAGGGTGATGAATTCTCACAGCCCACCCAGCTTCTTGTTGACAAAATTGAACTATGGACAATAAATACCAATGGAAGAATTTTTAAAACAAAGCTTCAATGTATCTCAAGAGGGTTGGAATATAAAAGCAGCGATGTGCTTCTGAGACTTTATAAAGCTTTAGTTAGGCCCCATTTAGAATACTGTGTCCAATTTTGGGCCCCACACCTCAGGAAGGACATACTAGCCCTGGAGTGTGTCCAACGGAGATTCACACGGATGATCCCTGGAATGGTAGGTTTAACGTATGATGAACGGCTAAGGATCCTGGGATTGTACTCATTAGAGTTTAGAAGGTTGAGGGGAGATCTAATAGAAACTTACAAGATAATGTATGGTTTAGAAGGGGTGGATGCTGGGAAGTTGTTTCCATTAAGCGGGGAGACTAGGACCCGTGGGCACAGACTTAAAATTAGAGGGGGTAAATTTAAAACTGAAATGAGACGACATTTCTTCAGCCAGAGAGTGGTGGGCTTGTGGAATTCATTGCCACGAGCGCAGTGGAGGCCGGGACATTAAATGTCTTCAAGACAGAGATCGACAAATTCTTGATCTCAGAAAGAATCAAGGGCTACGGGGAGAGTGCAGGGAAGTGGAGTTGAAATGCCCATCAGCCATGATTTAAATGGCGGTGTGGACTTGATGGGCCGAATGGCCTTACTTCCACTTCTATGTCTTATGGTCTTATGGTCTTATGTAAATCAAGCAGGATCACTCATATTGACACAGACACCGCATTTCTAAAGAACTGTAAGCATCAGCGATGTGACCCTTTGGTCTTTTGCTTATAAATTCTGTGTCTGATACCAGTTCTCTCACTAATACCTGAAGGAGGAGTGAGGCTCCCAAAGCTTGTGTTTTCAAATAAACCTGTTGGACCAGAACCTGGTTTCTGACCTTGTCCACTCCAGTCCAACACAATGCCTGTCCAGAGCTATTTATACTTCTATCGATGTAGGCACACAAAGCAGAAGTACTTGTGTTTTTTTATGTATTTGTCCAGGGCAGAGGGACATCGATGTCATTTTCTGCCCAGCCCTAATTAGCCAGAGGGCAGTCGGGAGACAGCCTCATTGATGGAGTCACTTGTAGACCAGATCCATTAAAGATGGCAGATTTCCTTCCCGAAGGGACATGAGTGAACCACATGTTGTGAAGTACTGAAGGGCTGTAGACAATTGCAGAACTATACTGTACAATTGCTCAGAGAATTACAAATATTTACATTACAGAAGGAGAAATGCTGCCCTTCACTTCAGCTCTGGTTACAAAAGCGTTATCCAGTCTAATTCCATACTTGACTTGCAATGATCTAAGAGCAAATTCAAGTGAATCATCCTCTTCATAACAAAGAAATAAAAGGAAGAGCAGTGGAGGAATTTTTTTAAAGAATAAAAAACAATGGAAAGAAAGTGATATTAATTATTCAATCCAAGTGATTTTACGCTTTGGCAGAGCCTAAACTCTTTCAGTAAACACTTGTCTCCCTAACAGCTGAAATAGTCAGTTATTAGCTATTATAAACCACAATGCCTGGTGGCAGAGTTAAATATTCACTAAGTCAAAAATCTTACAAAACAAATCTTGATGTCTACACTTACATAGCTTTCAAATTCAAATTTATCATTGATAACAAACTTGAATTCTCAGCAAATAATAATGGACAAACACTTAGCACATCCACATAATATTCCTCCATCGCCTTTAGAAAATGCAGGTGTTAAAATATTTATTTTACTGGGTCAATGCCAACCATTTTTTCGTCTTTCAGACATTACGATGTACATAAAAGCTATCGCCATGATCGCCAGACACAGGAATGTCACATAAAGAATTCATCAGTTGTTACCACTGACAGTAATTTCATGGCTTTGTTTTTCTTTTCTGTTTCCTTGCATTGTGAGTTGGTGATGGCGTCCAACTGTAGATCCTTGGACTGTTCAAGTTACCGCGAGTAAAGGCTTTGCAAATATTACGTTGTCTTTGAATGACAGCTCCTTATTAAAGCTCTGTATTTTGGCAACCCCTCAGCATGAGAGATCAAAAATCAATGTGTAATGGGGAAAATATATTCTCATTTCCCTGTCAACAAAAATCATTAGGTTCTCAATGAATGCATGAGAGATAACAATTCTGTTGTACTACAAGGTTAGCCAAATGCTACAACACAACCTTTCGTCTCAGCTTGGGAATGGTGTGCTGACAGGGGTCTACAGTACATCCTCTAGTTTGCTTTTGAGAACTGCCATAGGGAACAGATTATGTATCATTTCCCAGGTTTAGTGGAAAGCTTGCCTTTTTCTTTTAGAAATTTAGAATCCCAATTTTATAAACTTGTGAGTTCTTTTACTTTTAGGCCCGTGATAGCCTATCCACTTATTGTTCTGCTGTCAGCCACCATTTTGTTTTATAAGACCATATGAGATCAAGGAGCAGAAGTAGGCCATTCAGCCCATTGAATGTGGTCTGCCATTCAAGGAGATCATTTGTGATCTGATAATCCTCGACCTCATTTTCCTTTTACCAATAACCCTCAATTCCCTGGCTGATTAAAGATGTCCCAATCTCAGCCTTGATGTTACTTAACATCCCAGGCTTTTCCAGCAACTTTGTTTTTATAGGTGCCTTTTCCCTAGGACGGGAGATTTCAAGACTGGGGGCCTATTTTTAAAGTGAGATGTGAGTGATTTAAAAAAGACATGAAGGGAAAATGTTTAACACAGGGGGGTTTTGTGTGTGGAATGAGCTTCCTGAGGAAGTGGTGGATATGAGTAAGGCTACAACATTTAAAAGGCATTTGGATAAGTACATGAATAGGGGAGATTTGGAGGGATATGGGCCAGGAGCAGGCAGGTGGGACTAGTTTCATTGGGAATATGTTTGGCATGGACTGGTTGGACCGAAGGAACTGTTCCTGTGCTGTGACTCCATGACTCTATGACTCTATCTCCCTTCTTTCTAATCTATCAATATGTACAGTACTTTTATTATTTTCTTTCAGGAAGATTGCCATTTTAAGGGATTTTTTGAGTGCTTTCTCTCCTTGCCTCTCTTATTTTAATTCAATTCCCGAATTCTGTACCTCCCAGGTTATATTGTTAATAACTTGCTTTCACCAGATGATATTGACATTTTATAAATAAGTATGAAGAGTGAGCAGGTTATGGTGTTGCAGATGTGCATCCTATCTTCACACCTACAACGTTGTAGAGAGCCTATGGATATCGCTGTTGAACTGCCCGGCGAATATATATTGATCGTACTTCCAGCCATTGCAGTTTTCCTTTCATTCTGTGATCACCTACAAATCCGTTGTACTTCCCAAAACTTTTCTTAAAAAGCACTTTCACCTCGCTCAGGAGATAGTAGGAGCTGCACATGCTGGAGAATCAGAGATAACAAGGCGTAGAGCTGGATGAACTCAGCTGAGCAGCAACAGAGGAGCAGGAAAGCTGACGTTTTGGGACCCTACAGAAAGCAGGGTCTAGACCCGAAATGTCAGCTTTCCTGCTCCTCTGATGTTGCTTGACCTGTTGTGTTCATCCAGCCCTACACTTTGTTACATCACATTCGCCTCACTCATCTATTTTTAAATTGACTTTACTTAAAGAATATTGGAATGCAGGTGACTTAATTACAACATATAAGATCCTGAGGGGTGCGTGAGGAGATGATGTTTCCAATTTTGGCAGAACCTAGAACTACGAGTCACTCCTAAAAAACAATCAGAGGTTGCCCTTTTGAAAAGGAGATTGGGCGAGATTTCTTAGTCTTTGGAACTCCCTTCCTGAGAAGGTGGGGGAAGCAGAATCCTGAGA
This sequence comes from Stegostoma tigrinum, assembly GCF_030684315.1. Classification (NCBI taxonomy): domain Eukaryota; kingdom Metazoa; phylum Chordata; class Chondrichthyes; order Orectolobiformes; family Stegostomatidae; genus Stegostoma; species Stegostoma tigrinum. The sequence goes on from NC_081378.1 coordinate 5,000,093, forward strand.
TATTTTTAAGTCGGAGACGGATAGATTCTTGGTAAACAAGAAGTGAAAGGTTATCAGGGGTCAGTGGGAATGCAGAATTGAGCTTACAGTCAGATCAGCCATCAGACTGAAGGAACAGGCTGAATGACCTAAACATGCTCCTAATCAAACATTCGTACATCTGTCCAATTGCACATCTCTCCCTCTGATGTTGCTGTGCTGATGCTGATAAATTCCATCTCTCCATTAGTTATGATGACAAAGCCATTATGTCAAATTTCAGCTATAGCTAGGTTATGGATAAATCATTTACATTAATGTAAATATGGGAATTTTGATTCATCACTTGTGATGTGACATGGGAGTACATACTTTTTAAATTAAAGTCCAGTGGGCCAAGCTGTATTTTAACATTTTTGAGAAATTGATATGTTGCCATTTCACATATGTTGTTAACACATGAATGAAATCTGACATGCTGGTCAGGTTTTCCAACACTGTGTCTGTGCTCTGCTCTGTAACTGGGGGAGGGTGGAGAGCTGAACGTTGATATTCCCATATCTGTCAGAGCACAGTTTCTTGGTGAGATTGTTAACCATGGGGAAGGCCATTCTGTCCGTTGGTATGATGTTAGCCATCTTTTCAATGAATCCACGTACAGATGTGAGCCAAGATACACTGTTCCTTCGCCAAACATGGCGTTACTCTTTATGTTTACCATTCTAGACTTCTGCAGGAAGAATGATTTGTGGTTTTATTTTAATCATCAAAGTGCAACCTGAGGGTGACAAAGCCTCGGACTGAAATTGTGCCACAGACAATAGGGAGACTCAATGATAAACCTACATTTCAGCTCTTTTCTTGTGTAGCTGAAGGCAAAAGCAGAGACTAGATGCTGCTCATTCATTAAGTGAAGTCCACTAAGTAATGCTGAAAGCAATGTGAAATGAACACAAGAATGCTGAAGAAACTCAGCATGCCTAGTAGTATCTGTGGAGCTAGAGACAGAGTTAATGTTTCAAGTTATGTATGAATCCTCGTCTGAATCATACATAGAAATTGCTGGAAAAGGTCAGTGAGACTGGCAGCAATCTGTGGAGAGAAATCAGAGCTAATGTTTTGGGCTGAGTGACCCTTCCTCAGACTCGACCCAAAACGTTAACTCTGATTTCTCTCCACGGATGCTGCCAGACCTGCTGAGTTTTTCCAGAAACTTATGTTTTTGTCTCTGATTTACAGCATCCACAGTTCTTTTGATTCCTTTTGTCAGTCACATTGGACTCGAAACATTAACTCGGTCTCAGCCGATGCTGCCAGACCTGCTGAGTTTCTCCAGCAGTCTCTGTGTTTGTTTCAGATTTCCAGCATCCGCAATATTTCGCTTTTAGTCAAATATCCTGTCACGGTGATCATAAAGGGAATGTTGTTAGGATCATAATGACAGCACTCCGACATCATCTCCCATCATCACTGGAGCACGCTGACAGCAGTGTGTACTGTTGAATTCACATTGGAAAGGGTTCAGGCCACTCCTTAAAGTCTTTTGACAGATGCTGCCAGACCTGCTGAGTTTCTCCAGCAATTTCTGTACCTAGTATTGTTCTGTTTTCAATTATTACTGCCAATCTTCACACAGGTTTTGCATAACAATACCTCCTGGTTATCAATGTAATGCCTTTGCTATCTTTCCATGGATTACCACCTTGCTGTGCTGGAGATCCTTGCTACAGTGGCTCAATAGTTAGCATAGCTGCTGCCTGGACCGGAGGGCAGGTCTTATGAAGAAAGGTTGAGGGAGCTAGGGCTTTTTTCATTGGAGTGAATAAGGATGAGAGATGACTTGGCAGTGGTTTATACGGTGATGAGAGGCATAGATAGAGTGGATAGCCAGAGACTTTTTCCCAGGGAAGAAATGATTATTACAAGGGGACATAGTTTTAAGGTGATTGGAGGAAGGTATAGGGGAGATGTCAGAGGTAGGTTCTTTATACAGAGAGTGGTGGGTGCATGGAATGTGCTGCCGGCAATGATAGTAGAATCAGATACTTTAGAGGCTTTTAACGACTCTTGGATAGGCACATGGAGGATAGTAAAATGTAGGGTATGCAGGGTAGTTTCATCTTAGTAGGATAATAGGTTGGCACAACATTGTGGGCCGAAGGGCCTGTACGATTCTGTACTGTTCTATGTTCCATGTTCTATGCTCATGGCAGCGGGGACCAGGGTTCAATTCCAGCCTCGGGTGACTCTCTGTGTGGAGTTTGCACCTTCTCCCTGTGTCTGCATAAGGTTCCTCCCACAGCCCACAGATGTGCAGGAGAGCTAGAGAGGCTATAGTGTCCAGGAGTGTGCAGGCTAGGTAGGTTAGGCATGCGAAATATGGGGGTGGGATGCTGTTCGGAGGAACGGTGCTGACTCAATGGGCTGAACGGCCTGGTTCCACACTGTAGGGATTCTCTAACATATCTGCAGGCTTGTTTGAGAGTAATGCTTAGGAGAGGGGAATAACTGATATTATTAAGCATGAATCAATAACACTCTTTAATGCATATTTATGTGTTTAACATCTATTAATGTGAGCCGTGGAAGTGTATTATTTTCGCACTTGTTAAGTATCTAGCGGAAAGTTAGTTGGTATCTGTTGAAACACACAAAAATGTTTCTTTGATACAATTTTTAAAATTTTATTGTTAAAACTGAGGGGAACCTCTGAAAAAGTATCATGTTCAACTCTAACTGTTAACCCTGTTTCCTTCACAAACACAGTGGGACCTGCTGAATATTTCTTACAGTTTCTACTTTTAAATATTGCTGAGTTTTTTTCCCAAAGTTCTTTTTCTTGCACTGATCAGGACAATTTGCAAGAATCAAATTCAAGGGGAAAACCAACATTTTAACTGCTTGAAAGGAGGGTTTTGATTGGTAGGCAAGTGGACACTGGTAAAGGTGTTGCCGGGAGTAATAACACATTAATAATGAATTTAAAACTGGGCCTCAGCATCTGCCACATTTTGGGGTTTTCTGATGACACCATTCTACTCTCAAAGGCCCCAAATGAAGATATGGTGGCCAGGGACCTTTTAAAGATGGCCGTCTGCTGAACCATAGAGTCATAGAGCTGCACAGCACAGAAACAAAACTTTCGGTCCAACTCATCCATGCTGACCAGATATCCTAAATTATTCCAGTCCCATTTGCCAGCTTCTGGCCCATATCCCTCTAAACCCTTCCTATTCATGTACCCATCCAGATGCCTTTTAAATGTTGTAACTGTACCAGCCTCCACCACTTCCTCTGGCAGCTCGTTCCATATACCCACCACCCTCTGTGTGTAAAAGTTGCCCCCTGGGTCCCTTTGAAATCTTTCCCCTCTCTCCTTAAAACCATTCCCTGTAGTTTTGGACTCCCCCACCCTGGGGTAAAGACCTTGTCTATTCATCCTCTGCATGCCCCTCATGATTTTATAAACCTCAATAAGGTCACCCCTCAGCCTCCAATGCTCCAGGAAAAATGGGGGAGGCAGTGGCCTACTGGTATTATTGCTGGACTGTTAATCCAGAGACCCAGTTAATGTTCTGGGGATCCGGGTTCAAACCCCACCACGGCACGTGATGGTATTTCAATTCAATAAAAAATATCTGGAATTAAGAATCTAATGATTACCATGAATCCATTGTTGATTGTCAGGAAAAACCCATCTGGTTCACTAACGTCCTTTAGTGAAGGAAATCTGCCATCCTTACCTGCTCTGGCCTATGTGTGATTCCAGTCCCAAGGCAATGTGGTTGACTCCAAACTGCCTTCTGGGCAATTAGGGATGGGCAGTAGATGCTGCCTGGTCAGTGGCTCCCTCATCCCATGAATGAATAAAGAAAAATATTTACCCGACTTCACCTTACCATCTCCTCTACAAAGATCCAGGCCATTATCACAGATTCCATTCCCACTGAGGCTACTGGGCTGACTGACTATTTCCAGAAGTTTCTGTTTGAACTTCAGATTTCCAACATCTGCAGTATTTTCTACTTCTACCTTTTCTTAACTATTCCCATGAAAGGAATCTTCCCCCTGCTGAATCGGTGGCAAACCAACAGCACAGAGTCCTGGGAGAAGGCTTTTCAATTTAGAAACATAGAAACGATACAGCATAGAAGGGATCATTTGGCCTATCATGTCCGTGCTGACCCAAAGACACCCAGGTGCCCTTCCTAATCCCACATTCCTGCACACGGCCTATAGCCCAGCATCTTACGGCACTTAAACTGCAGATCCAGGTACATTTTAAAAGAGTTTAGGGTCTCTACCCCCATAACTACCTCAGGCAGTGACTTCAAAGCCTTCAGCACCCTCTGTGTAAAAACATGTTTCCTCACAGTCTCACCAAAGCTTTCTGCCACTTAACTTGAATCAATGACTCCCGGTTTTTGAACTCTCTGCCAAGGGAGACAGGGTCGCCCTATCTACCCCATCTCTGTTCCTTAGAGTTCATGCTTACTCATGTCACCCCTCAGCCTTCTCAGCTCCAAGGAAAAAACAACCTCAACTTCTCCAATCCCTCCTCTTAGCTACAATTCTCCGATTTCATTGACATCTTCATGAGTGGAATTGGCAGGAATTTAGCAAAACCTAAAGTAAAGCTGCCACGTGGATGTTTTCTCGTTGAGGTGATAGAGACAACCGGTGGTTTAATCTGAAGATCAACATCACAGACAGGTTGAGGGAATAGTCCTTCATGATGACTCAGACGGTTGTGGGAATTGAACCCATGCTGTATGGCGTCACAAACCACTGCAGAACCAACTGAACCTACCAACCCCACAGCTCAGCAAGAAAGCCGCTTCATCATTCCATGTGCATAGAGCAGAGGTCAATCCTGGGACTGACAACCACCAGGACGATGTCATGAAACAATGCTCTGATGTGTAGCATGTTCCTTTTTAAAAGCCTGTGTGACAGATATATGAATAAAGCAACTTCTGCAGCTGTCAGCGTGGAGCTGGAGGAACGCAACAGGCCAGGCAGCATCAGAGGAGCAGGAAAGTTGACGTTTTGGGTCGGGACCCTTCTTCAGAAATGTCCCAACCTGAACAGCCGCCTTCCTGCTCCTCTGATGCTGCCCTACCCGCTGTGTTCATCCAGCTCCACGCTGTATTATCTCTGACTCCATCATCAGCAGTTTTTACTACCACAAGCTGTCACTTCAGTTCGTGAAAGTGCAAAATTGATATTCAATCATCTATACCTCCACTACCTCCTCACTTGTCAATTCCAACATGCTCCTGGCTGACCTCTTAGATTCTACCCTCCATAAACTTAAAAATCTCGAAAACCCTGCTGTCCGTACATAAATTCACAGCAAACCTTATTCCCCTCACCTACATTGTCTGCCAGTCAAACAACATCTTGGTTCTACGATTCTTATCCTTGTTTTCAAATCCATCTAACTCTTTAACCAAGCTAGCAGCCATCTGATGCAGCGTCCCATTATGTAGCCTGGTATGTGTCCAAATTTATTTCACCATGCTCATGTGAGGCATTTTAGCAAGTTTCAGTATGTTAAAATTACGATAAATTGCAATGTATTGTTGTTGCTGTTAAGCCACTGTTTTCCGTTCCTGTGAAAAAAAGCCTAGCTCTTTCAGTTATGTCTTAGGCAGATTGACTTAAATTAAAGTGCATCATTTGTGTGATTAAATAGTAATTAATAAAAGTTCCATAAGGCTTTTATCAGCTTCTGGAGCAGCTGTAATTCCATTAAAATCGGGCTTCCTGATGTGGTATAATTCCTGCGGAGTATGGCTGGGAGGTTTCACTGGTTAGCTTGTGGTTAATACTTAAAGGGTAACACAGTTAAATCATGAGAATCCATTCTAGTTTAACAAAGCGAAACACTCTCAGGTCAGATTGCGATGTGTCTAAAGCACGCGAAGCCACCTCCAAGCTCAGCCAAGATGCTGCAGCAATGAAGGAAGAACTCACTGTTTTAGCCTGGTCTTTCCAATCCTCAAAGCGGAACCTTAACAATCAGAGGAAGATTCATATCCAGTAGTGAATATTTTGTACGGAATTCTTTGGAAAAGCACAGGCATTTGAAAACATGTGTTCATTAGTTAGTTTTTGGAAAATCTTTCTCTTTAATAATGAGACACGTATGATTGAGTAGGACTTGCAGTGAAAGTGCTTTTAGGAATCATGGTTGCATCTGATTTCTTAACATGAGTTTACAGACAATTTACTAACCTATCAAGGTAGTACAGTCTGGAAAAGTGCATGGGATATAAGAGTTACTGGCTGGGACAAAATGTGGCGTAATTAAACCCACAATGTCATTAGGGAGGGAAGTTCTAATCTGCACATTACAAAGGAGCACATACGTAATTACTATATTAGAAACTGCAATAAATAACAAGCAATAAGTAACATGAGCTGGGTGCAATAACAAATGCTCTGTAAGTGCTGGTGATGGGCAGTGATCAATTAAAGATCTGTGAATATGACTATTACAATATAATATAAATATATAGTGCAATGTCTACAACTATAACTAAACCTTAAAGCTGAAATGTTCACTTTAATCAGAACCAAAAATGATGAACATTTAATGTTTCTTTTAGCTATATTTCTGCAGTCTATATTACTTACTCTGACCTTCAGTACACCTTTGCTCTGCTTTGATTGTACATGACATTCACATGAATCTTCCCCTACCCTCATTTTCTTGCTTTTGTTCCCTAATTTTCTTCTAACTCATTCCCCCTTTGGTTCTCTGCATAGAGAAATGCCCGGTTGCTAAAATAAAATCCCAATCTCCCAAATCAATCAGTGTTTTATCTATGACAAAGAAATCTCTGGGGCACAACACTCGTCCAGAGGAAGGATAACTCATCATTGCATGTCAATCCTGAAATCGTAGGAATCTGTGAAAGCACAATGATTCATTACAGTACCAAAGAGCAAGAGATCAATTTTACATGAAATGGCAGGACAGATTCTTATAAACACAGTGAGTGGCTTGTCTGGAGGCCTTGGGAGTAGTAGGATGCTTGTTCTGAAGCATGCAATCATGCACAGAAAAGGGCCTTTGTAAAAGAGATTTTCTGATAAAAGTCTAGCTGGAATTCCTGTCAGATACTGTATACTTCAGCTTCCCTCTAATCTTTACCTATTAAGGTCAATTACCTTCCCTTCCTGGCCCTAAAATTTGAGCTGATAAAAGCCCCTTGAACTTCAAGAATACTACGCCTGCCTTTAGATGATTAGTTGCTTGGGAGAACACTATATCTGCAAAGCTTGTATCATTTCTCAAGACAATGTTCCTCTTTATCAAGTACAGTAGCATAACAATTACTTCCGTTGCTTTATGGTGAGCTGTGAACAGGTGGTAGCTACTGTATCATAGAGGATTAAAATTTGGTTTGGTTTATTTGATTTTATTTGATTTGATTTATTTATTATCATGGTACAAAACACAGTGAAACACAGCCACTCTCCAGCACCATATTAAAACACAGAAAAATAAACCAAAACATAGAACAGAATGGCAGAAATATGAAGAAATAAAGAAAATGTGTTCAACCTTACAGTTCTTCTGGTTAGGTGCTCCACCATGGGCCAGTCTTTAGCACCATCTTGCCCACACTGACACCCCATTGCCACTTTGAGTCTTCCATGGACCTTGCCAATACAGATGGCTCTGATGCTCTTGCCAGTCCAAACTTAGCTCTGCAGCTGCCAGGAGTCCACTTTGATCCACTTTGCAAATGCAGCCACTGTTGATGGTGCTGGGTCTCGTGCTGGGCACAAACTCGCCTCCTCCACTTCAGCCACGAGTCGACGCTAGGACAGTCTCAATGATTTAGAAACCACCAAAACTCAAACTTGCCCCCAGCACGGCTGCATGGCTGGGCCCACTCGAATCTGTGCTGCTGGGCCCACTTGATTCTATGCTGCTGGGCCCACTCCAATCTGTGCTGCTGGGCCTACTCAAGTTTGTGCTGCTGGCCCCTCTTGAGATTGCGCTGCTGGGCCCTCTCGAGTTTGCGCTGCTGGGTTCACTTGAGTTTGCGCTGCTGGGCCCACTCGAGTTTGCGCTGCTGGGCCCACTCGGGTTTGCGCTGCTGGGCCCTCTTGAGTTTGCACTGCTGGGCCCTCTCGAATTTGCACTGCTGGGCCCACTCGAGTTTGCGCTGCTGGGCCCACTCGAGTTTGCGCTGCTGGGCCCTCTCGAATTTGCACTGCTGGGCCCACTCGAGTTTGCGATGCTGGGCCCACTCGAGTTTGTGCTGCTGGGCCCACTCGAGTTTGCGCTGCTGGGTTCACTTGAGTTTGCGCTGCTGGGCCCACTCGAGTTTGCGCTGCTGTGTTCACTCGAGTTTGCGCTGCTGGGCCCACTCGAGTTTGCGCTGCTGGGCCCTCTCGAATTTGCGCTGCTGGGCCCACTCGAGTTTGCACTGCTGGGTTCACTTGAGTTTGCGCTGCTGGGCCCACTTGAGTTTGCGCTGCTGGGCCCACTCGAGTTTACGCTGCTGGGCCCACTCGAGTTTGCACTGCTGGGTTCACTTGAGTTTGCGCTGCTGGGCCCACTCGAGTTTGCGCTGCTGGGCCTTCTCGAGTTTGTGCTGCTGGGTTCTCTTGAGTTTGCGCTGCTGGGACCTCTCGAGTTTGTGCTGCTGGGCCCACTCGAGTTTGCGCTGCTGGGCCCTCTCAAGTTTGCGCTGCTGGGCCCACTCGAGTTTGTGCTGCTGGGCCCTCTTGGGTTTGCGCTGCTGGGCCCTCTCGAGTTTGCGCTGCTGGGCCCCCTCACTGCTGATGCCTTTGCCACAATCAAGTTCCTTAAAAAGAGATTAGTAAAACAAAATGAGAAAAGATGTTAAATAAAGAAAGAAAAGAAACGAAAAGTAAAGTGGATTGAGTGGACGAGACCTGGGCTCAGAAGCGCTACTCTACTGCCATCTTACCAGAAAGAGAAAGAAAAATGTAAGAATCATCCACGTTAGCAAGTCCAGCCAATCCCATTCCCCTGCTGTTGCCTGGCAGCTATTTGTTTCCGATTCTCCTCAACAGCCTGTCCAGTTTTCATTCATTGTCTCTGCGTATGCTTTGTTTTTGCTTTGTGCTATCTCATGGCTTTGCCATTGCTCCCAGAAGTAGCCCTCTCTAAATATTCTTCACCATGGGACAGAGGAATGGTTAATCTCAATAGGGAGAACCGATTTGTCAATCCAGCAGAAGAACCAATTGAACAGAATTGCTCGCAACTCTTATCCAGGATCCATAGATCAACCAGGAATGAGATAAGCCCCTTCAAAGCTGTAAATCCCAATTGGCACCATATCTCAGACCATGGTTTCCCAGTTAATCTGTCATTTTAATGCTTTAGGAGAATAAATTAAATGTCCAGATCTGACATTGGATCCAATGAAACTGAAATACACCCAGTGCACATGAAATGCATTAATACTTGAAGGGTCTGCTCCTGTTTAAGTTTGCATTCCTTGACTTGTAAAGTAATGTGTTAACATCATCCTGGATGAAGCGCAGCTTGTTCTAGTTACAGCAATCAGACGATCCGTACACTAACTGACCAAGTTTATATTACCCCAACAATATCACTCAGGAGTTTTGTAGTCTGGCACCTGAGCGACTAAAGATGGCAGTTTGTATAAATCTCTGCTGAAGACCTTTTGCTTCATAGGCAGTCAATTAAATGATTGTTGTTTTTAAGAAGAATATTGCATTTCAATACTTACCTGACTTCAGCACATCCCCAAATGCTCTACGACTGATGAAATATTGAAATATGTTCACTGTCACAACATGGCAGACTTGATGCAATCAGAAATCATCACAAAATAATTTCCCAGGTAATTTGCTTTCTTAGAATTGAATTCTGAATCTAACGATAACCACAAAACCATTGCCAATTCTTGGAAAATCCCACCTGGTTCACTAAGGAAAGGAAATCAGGGAAGGAAATCTGCTGACCTTGCTTGGTCTGGTCTACATGTGAACCATTGCATTGTGGTTGACTCTTAACTGCCCTCTGGGCAAATAGGAATGGGCAAAAAGACACTGGACTCACCAGCAATGCCCACATCCTGTGAATGAATATAAAAAATTGAAACATAAGTTGAAATAGTGAAATGTCTGTGTTAGAGTGCTGGTTGAGGCAAGAATCGATTATGCCATACATCCCCACCGAGCGAGATCTGCACCCAGCCCAGGTGCATTGTTCACACCCCTGCCTTTCCAATGTGATAGCCTGTCCTCCTACTGGTGCTTCCCCTCCACCCTTCGCCCTGAAAACCCTTGTGGTTACACTTGTCCTGGTCTCTTTGTGCAGAGAACTCAAGGGGCTAGCAGTAGGTGGGGAGGTAATGGCCTAGTGGTATTATTGCTAATCCAGTAATGTTCTGTGGATCCAGGTTTGAATCCCGCTGCAGCAGATGGTGGAATTTGAATTCAATTTTTAAGAAAAATCTGGAATTAAAACCATGATCAGGAATCTACTGTCAATTGTTGGGAAGACCCAAGTGGTTCACTAGTGTCCTTTAGGGATGGGAACTGCCATCCTTAACTGGCCTGGCAAACAAATGACTCTAGACCCATTGCAATGTGATCGATTCTGAACGGTCCTCTGGACATTAAGGGACGGACAATAGATGCTGCCTAGCCAGTGATGCCCTCACCATGTGAATGAATAAAAAATGCATTCTGGCAGTGCCACTACTCTCTGTGGCATTGACAGGGCTAAAGAAGTGCCAGCTAATCAAAAACATAGAATGTAACTTAAAGTGGGCCGGAAGCATTAGGACATGGAAACATTCATGTCAAGGATTGGCCTCAATGTCATTGGTTACAGACCAAAACCCATCGTCCCCCAACATCACAAAGTCAACTAATAGAGGTTAACCTGAACATTTCAAGTTGTGGGTTGCTGGAGACGACATGGTTAAGCATTGCCTTTACAAATTTGGGGAGTGAGCACTGTAGGATATGAGTTCAGTGAACTCATTCAAAGTATCTGTCAGAAGCTTGGTCAAGAAGCAACCAAACAGCTGGAATTGTTGAAGCTTCAGCGCAATAGTTTATGGTGAACACTTGGTGGAGTTTAGCAGACTGACTGGTGTACTCATTAATCTGAGCCTCCCATCTTTCAAGACTTCTTTTGAAATAGGATGTTTATGTTTTGTTCCTTTTGACCTTATGTGCATCAATTTCCAAAAGATTCCTGAACATATTTTGGAATAACTATGAGGAGCATTGAGTAATCTTGAAGCAACTTAAGTTGAAGGCACAAAAAGCATTTAAAATGACTGGGTCGGTCACTCGCTGGTGGGAACCTCTCAATGCATATTGCTTCAGTGAACTTAACTTTATTTGCCCTAAATCTCTAAACTTTCCACATTCCAGATCAGGTCACTGTGACAGAAGAGCAATGTTTCTCTCTCACTCTTTCCTCATCTCTCTCAATAATAACTGAGTAGATGTCACTTCGCGGGTGATCATTCAGGGAACTGAAGGCAGATGTGTTAAAAAGAGAAAATGCCAGGAATACTCAGCTGGTCAGGCTGCATTTGTGGCGACGGAAGCAGAGAAAACCTTATGAGCAATAAGTCCAATTTTAACTCCGATCTGCATCTTTGTTTGTTTTTGATTCAGATTTCCTGAATTTGCCGGAGCTGACCAGTGGACCCTTCTATCTCTTTTTGAAGGGCAGAATGTAACAGCTTGTGGGCAGCAATGAGGAAGAAAAATCTCAGGGGGGAACATTAAAGATAAATATAAATAAATATTCTAAAATAGCATTAACATGTGGGAAAGAACAAAAGAAAACTAAAGAGAGAAAGAAATGTTAAAATGGGTGCTAAGTTTATGCTATTTGAATGGAATATGTTGCTCATTCATGGGATCAGAGAAAATAGTTGTGTTCTAATATGTTCATAGCTACCTGCATCTGGATCTCAAATGTATAACAGGGCCACTCCACACTGTCAATGCAAACATTTTTATTCATCCATGGGATGAGGGCATCTCTTTTTTAGGCATCATTTATTGTCCATTCCTAATTGCCCAGGAGGCAGTGAGAGTCAACCACATTGTGGGTTTGGAGTCACACATAGGCCAGACCAGGTAAGGATGGCAGTTTCTTTCCCTAAAGGACATTAGTGAACCAGATGGGTTTTTCCAAGTCAGCAACAGATTCATGGTCATCATTAGACTCTTACTTCCAGATATATTTTTACTGAATTCAAAATCTGCCATGGTGGGATTCAAATCCAGCGATAACACCACGAGGCCATTGCCTCCCCTCGACATGATGTAAACATATGAACCTGACTGACAAACAGCGCTGTTAGATGTTGAATAGGGTCAATATGCACATTTGCACATTATAAATGTGATGACAGATGCATATGGGCAATTTGGTGCCTTAATGTTCTCCACGTGTCAGGTTGCAATCTCTGGGGAACCTCAGAAACATTCACAGACGATGAGCTGGCAACACAAGCATTAACCATATAAATTCCACCAGTTTATTACCAGAAAGATATTTAAGGATATTCGTAATTATGTTCTTAACAGTGTTGTGATAAAGACTGCTTGCTATTGTTTATTTCTTCATGCTCCAAAGTTTCAAGTGGAAAGTTTGGAAAGCTAAAGACCTAATATGATAAAAGAACAGGAATTAGCGGTAAAAATCATAGGTCTGGCATCATCAGTCAACAGAAAAAGAGAGTTCATGTTTCGAGCCCAGTGACCCCTCTTCAGAATGGGTCACTGGACTCAAAGGGCTAATTCTGCTTTCTCTCCATAGATGTTGCCAGACCCACTGAATTTCCCCAGCAATTTCTGTTCTTATTTCAGATTTCCAGCATCTGCAGTTCTTTGATTTATTACACCAGTAAAAGATCATACAGCAGCTGAACAGAGGTTTGTAATGCCATGGGAATGCTGTAATTTTGTGCATGGAATCCAGTCCTGTATCAATTATAATTAGGCTACCCCTGCTTTATCTAACTATGCAATCGTGACTTCAATTTTGCTGTATTTTGCCTGTTCTGCTCTGTTCACTATCCCTGACTAATGTATAGAGATGACAAACTGTATTATGTTCCAGACCCAACTCACAAACATTGCTGCAGATATTCAGATTGCCAGAGTGTTGTTAAATCAGTATTTATTGGAGATACTTGTTGGGACACTGCAGAATTCCTGATATCAGAGATAATGGGAACTGCAGATGCTGGAGAATCCAAGATAATAAAATATGAGGCTGGATGAACACAGCAGGCCAAGCAGCATCTCAGGAGCACAATGACGGACCATTCTCCTGCAACAGGAACCCTCTGAAAAAGTTTCTGAAAGCCAGACAATTCCAAGGGTTCTATCTCATTAAAGCTTAACACTTGGATAGGGAAGGTTGGAGGATTTAATACCTGCTCAAAGTCCTCACCAACTGTTAAAATGATCCTCTGATTTACAACTGACCCTTTCCAGCCACACTCCCCAGCCTCCTTACCCCTTCCACCTCCAGACCCTGAACCCAATGCTCCTGAAAAATACCCCCACCATGCCCAGCCCTGTCAGACTTGACACCCCCTTCAACAAGACACTCCCATTTACATGACCCCCATTTACATGACACCCACCCCAAATTGACTCAGACAGAATCTACGTTCCTGCAAACCCAACAAACCTCTCCCTCCCCAACACCAGATACTCAACCTTGAACCCTCCCTCTAACCGAGCTATGAATTCATCCAAGTACCAGATCCACAGTTAGCGCTCTACCCAATTCATCAACTGGTACCTTCCCCACTTGTTTCCCTACCACCCACTCCCTCCCACCTACCCCTTCACTTAAATATTTTCAAACTGTCCGCTGCACATTTTAGGATCTGAATACCGCACTCACTGCTGTAGAAGGGGGCAGGTGGGGAGGGTTATATGAGCTTCTTCACTGTTGGATTCCGGGATCCATTAACATGTTTTTAACGGGTGATCCTGGCCCTGGAATCTTCATCCCAGAACTCATCGAAAGGGCTATCCATTCGCTCCTAGTCCAATTCCCGGAGAGACAAGGGGCTTAGGTGGAGCAAGTGGTGCTTCATGGCATAAGAACTGGAGGCATTAACCCTTCCAGGGTGCAATTGTTATCATATAAATTCGGTGCATTTCTACCCTCTGTGAGAAAAGCCTTGTCAATTATAAGTCAGTTCAGGGACATGTACCTAGTGCCTAAAGTAAATTTGAATCTATATTTGTTGCATCTGAGTCTTTTAAAAAAATTTGTTATGACATAGAGATACGCAGCTAATCCAAATCAGTCTTTTTAATTCTGTATTTGCAATATAGTAAAGGTAAAGTCGTCAAAACCCCCCAGACCTGACTTCAATGGTTCCTAATCAGACTGTTGAATAACCAAGAGATAATGGGAACTGCAGATGCTGGAGAATCCAAGACAACAAAATGTGAGGCTGGATGAACACAGCAGGCCAAGCAGCATCTCTGATGAAGGGTCTAGGCCCGAAACATCAGCTTTTGTGCTCCTGAGATGCTGCTTGGCCTGCTGTGTTCATCCAGCCTCACATTTTGTTGTGTTGAATAACCAATCCCAGCCTCTGTGAATAATCAATTCTCGACACTAGTCTGTAATGTAAACAAAAAACAGTGGCAATTTATTAACAACACAGTAACTTTATCAAAGAAAAAACTAAAGACCAAAGTAATCTAACTGATGTGTTCTTTAAATCCAACAACCTTTATTTTCAGGCCCATTCACACAGAAAAACAAATGTAAGTAAGCGATAGATAAAGGAAAGTAATAAAGCTGGCCAGATTGCTCAAATGGTTTTCACAATATGTTGTTCCATGGGCAGAGATAATGGTTTCTTGGTTGATTACATGAAGATGTCAATCACGGTCACCTGTACAATTGACTCAGATAAAGGCAGTAATATGAATAACTTAGTTTTCTGTTCTCTGAGCTTCCAAGAGCCGCTTATGGGAGGTTAGGCAAGAAGCTTTCAAATCTTCATACTGTAGCATCAACTGCCAAACACGTTTTATCAAAGAAAACACAATTGACATATCAGTTCCAACTTCGGCCACCATGCAACATCAGTCATCTGCCTGAGCACAACGTATTTTCCAGACTGGTTGGAACCAATTCCCAGATACTAATGTTGTTAGCAGCCAGCTTCTGCCCTCTGTTTAAACTTCATGCTCTTTCTCCAGGAATGAAGTACCTGCAGAACTTTTTGATCAGGAACCAACGAGCAATAAATTTCTCGACCTGGTCTCACAAATAAACAGACGTTTGTTTGGTCTGTTTTCCTTTTAGCAGAAGGTGTTATCCACAGTCCAAAAATCATCTTTAGCTCACATTTCCTAGATCACAGCTCCACCACAATAGGTAAAGGAATAGCAAAAGAAATTGAAAAATCATTGAGATTCTAACAATTCACTCATGGGATTCAAATGTTGCTACCTAGGCCAGCAATGATTGTCTATCCTTGGTTGCTCTTGGTCCATAACAGAAGTGCGAAATGAATCTCTTTTCTCTGATTTGTCCACTGGCTAATAACAAAGGCAAATGTTAGAGTTGCATCTGCCTTTTTCGAAAGTGTACCGTCATTGTTGCTTTGCTTCTTGTATGAGGTGTGGGCATCATCGGCAAGGCCAGCATTTGTTGCCTACCTCTAATTGCCCTTGAATTGATTGTCTCCCCAGTAGCATTTACCGAGAACTGTTAGGAGTCAACTACATTGATGTTGGCCAACGAGTCACTTACAGTCCAGACCAGATAAGTTGGGCAGACTTCCTTCCCTATAAGGCATCAGTGAACCAGGTGGAATTTTACAGCAGCCAGCAGTGGTTGCTATCCCCCATTAGACTGCTAGGTTTATTGAATCTAAATTTCACCACTTGCTGTGGTGGGATTCAAACTCATCTCCTCAAGCGTCAGCCTGGGTTTCAAGATGATATGCCCACTGCCTCACAAATCCTGAATCCACGAAAAGGAGAGATAAGGGAACAAAGGAGAGTGAAAAGTTATTGACTATCCTAGAGAGGGGCACTACTTTCTCTTAAGTGGCTCAGTGGCTAGCACTGTTGCCTCACAGCGTCAGGTTCCTGGGTTTGATTCCAGCCTCGGGTGACTGTGTGTGGAGTTTGCACATTCTCCCCGTGTCTGCGTGGATTTCGTCCGGGGGCTCTCGTTTCCTCCCACAGTCCAAAGCTGTGCAGTTTAGGGTGGATTGGCCATGCTAAATTGTTCCATAGTGTTCAGAGATATGACGGTTGGGTGGGTTAACCATGGGGAATGCAGGGTTACAAGGATTGCATAGAGTTGGGTTTGGGCGCGATGCTTTTCAGAGGGTCAGTGTGGACTTGATGGGCCAAATGCCCTGCTTCCACACTGTAGGGATTCTATTTATCTGTAAATAATTTAGCTAAGGTACCCAACCAGAGATAACAATATGATACCAGTGCACTGAGACCCTGTGCTCCTTATGCTAATATGTTTATGGTGAAGTCTTTCCACAGAAGCACCAGTTTTTAATGTATTTTTCTGCACAGTTGTGATGAACATTTGAATAAAACTTAAAAACCTGCCATTTTAAAATTGCTGTCCAGTCATTAGAAACTAAAGCACTAACAAGTAATTCAACATTGGTTATTACGGTGAAAATAGACAGTGTAGAATACAACTTAATTAAATTTCTGTTACAAGTGGATGAATTTTCTGCACTTAAAATTGAAATGATGTGCTGACTGCTGAAATTGGATTGTATGATTATCAGATGTTTGTCGTATGTCAGAGCAGTTCAGCTCATTGTTAACAAATTGTTCATTGCAGTTTAGCTCAAACAGCTTCCAGTGTTCTGTCCTGTAGGGGTACACAGGAAATAAAATGAACTGAAACCAGTCTCTTGAACTAATATTTGAGAGAAGTGCAGTCTGTATTTATAAAGAGAAAATTTCTTCCTTCAGAGATAGTGGGAATGATGGACAACACCAAAGGATTTCAGGCTCAGGCGTGAGCAGCACATGATATTGTAATTGCTGTAATTTGCTATCCTTTGGTTCGGGGTTTGAACCCCCTCAGGTTTGTGAGTTTCAGCGGTAGGGCTCCATGTGACTGAAAAGACTGATTCTCAATCCACTAAGATTTGGGCACATGGGGCGCTGTGTAAGAGCAGTGACTGATAGAGTCTTTGAATTATCCGGGATGGATAATAAAACAAAGAAATGTGGATACTAGAAATCGGAACCAATCAAAAGCAGAAAGGGCTGGAGAAAAACACAACTGGTCTGGCAGCATCTGCGGAGAGAATATGAACGTTCCAAGCCTTGGTGACCTATCTTCAGATGCAATGGGGTGGGAGGGATGGTATTTAAAGCTTTGTCAAATGTCTAAGGCAGGCTTTTCCACAAATAGCAAGCATTGTAGTGCGACTGCAAAAGCTTTAGCATTTCAGAAATAATCATGGAATCTGCTTCAAGCCTTTGTTCTGCTCTGCTCGTGATCTTACTACAGGTTACTTTCCAACCCTCCTGCAAGAGTGACTTGCAGGAACTTGTGCCAGATAAATGATGTACAAGTCGCTGCCAGTAATCAAACAAATCTTTGGAAAGAAGATATAAACAAGTGTAATGACACAGACTACCTGGATCAATTGGCATTACCTGGTAAGATGGCAGTGGAGTATGATGCTCCAGCCAGAGCTCCTGTGTCCTACCTGGAGATAGTAGGAACTGCCAATGTTGGAGTCAGAGGTAACGCAGTGTAGAGCTGGATGAACACAACAGGCCAAGCATCATCAGAGGAGCAGGAAGGCTGATGTTTTGGGACAGGGCCCATCTTCAGAAATGGAGGAGGGGAAGGGGATTCTGAAATAAATAGGGAGAGAAGGGGAGGTGGATAGAAGATGGATAGAGGAGAAGATAGGTGGTAGACAGGTCAAAGAAGTGGGGTTGGAGCCAGTAAAGGTGAGTGTAGGTGGGGAGGTAGGGAGGGGCAAGGTCGGTCCAGGAAGGATGGACAGGTCAAGGGGGCGGGATGAGGCTGGTAGGTAGGAGGTGGGGGTGGGGTTTGAGGTGGAGGAGGGGATAGGTGAGAAGAAGGACTGGTTAGGAAGGCGGGGACTAGCTGGGCTGGTTTTGGGATGCGGTGGGGTAAGGGGAGATTTTGAAGCTTGTGAAGTCCACATTGATACCATTGGGCTGCAGCATTCCCAAGCGAAATATGAGATGCTGTTCCTGCAACCTTTGGGTGGCATCATTGTGGCACTGCAGGATGGACATGTTGTCTGAGGAATGAGAGGGGGAGTTGAAATGGTTCGTGACAGGGAAGTGCAGATGTTTATGGCAAACTGAGCGTAGGTGTTCCACAAAGCGGTCTCCAAACCTCTGCTTGGTTTCCCCGATGTAGAGGAGGCCACATCAGGAACAGCAGATACAGTATACCACATTGACAGATGTGCAGGTGAACATCTGTTTGATGTGGAAAGTCTTCTTAGGGCCTGGGATGCGGGTAATGGGGGAGGTGTAGGGGCATGTGTAGCACTTCCTGCGGTTACAGGGAAAAGTGCTGGTGGTGGTGGGGCTACTGGGGAGTGTGGAGCTGCCAAGGGAGTCACGGGGAAAACGGACACCCCAGAAGGCAGGTAAGGGTGGAGAGGGAAATATATCCTTGGTAGTGGAGACAATAGGTTGACCAGGGCAGTCAGGTTTGAGGATTTTGGGAAGGAGATAGAAGTGGGCGGTGCGGGGTTGGGGAACAATGAGGTTGGAGGCTGTGGTTGGGAGGTCACCTGATGTGATGAGGTCATGGCTGGTTTTGAGATGATGGTTTGGTGCTTGGAGGTGGGGTCATGATCAAGGGGGTGGTAGGAGGAGGTGTCGGAGAGCTGGCGCCTGGTCTTGGTGATGTAGAGGTCAGTGCGCCATACTACCACTGCGCCACCCTTGTCCATGCGCTTTATGATGAGGTTAGGTTTGGAGCAGAGGGCTGCATGTTCTATGGGGGAAGAGGTTGGAGTGGGGGAGAGGGGTGGAAATGTGGAGGCAATGGATGTCTCCTTTCCAAAATCCACAAACCCAACTAACCTGGTTGACCCATTGTCTCTGCCTGCTCCTGCCCCACCGAACTCATCTTCAATTATCTTGACTCCATTTTCTCCCCCTTGGTCCAGGAACTCCCCACCTACATCCGTGACACCACGCATGCCCTCCACCTCCAAAATTTCTGATTCCCTGGTCCCCGACACCTCATCTATACACCTGCATTCCCCATGCAGATGGCCTAAAGGCCATCCGCTCTTCCTGTCCACAGGCCAGACCAGTCCCCCTCAAGTGACACCCTCATCCGCCTAGCTGAACTCGTCCTCACCCTCAACAACTTCTCTTTCAATTCCTCCCACTTCCTACAGACAAAAGGGGTGGCCATGGGTACCCGCATGAGCCCAAGCTATGCCTGCCTCTTTACAGGTTATGTGAAACAATCCCTCTTCCAAAGCCACACTGGCTCTAAACCCCACCTCTTCCTCCGTTACATTGATGACTGTATTGGCAACGCCTTGTGCTCCCACAAGGAGCTCAAACAGTTCATCCACTTCACCAACACCTTCCACCCCAACCTTAAGTTCACCTGGACCATCTCTGACACCTCTCTCTCCTTCCTGGACCTCTCTGTCCCTATCTCTGGCATCCACCTGGAAACCGATATCCATTTCAAGCCCGCCAACTCCCACAGCTACCTAGAATACATCTCTTCTCACCCACCTTCCTGCAAAAATGCCATCCCCTATTCCCAATTCCTTCGCCTCCGCCGCATCCGCTCCCGAGATGAGGCATTCCACTCCCGGATATCCCAGATGTCCTCCTTTTTCAAGGACCACAACTTACCCCCCACAGTGGTAAAAAAACGCCCTCAACCACATCTCCAACGCATCATCCTCCAACACTTCCGCCATCTGCAATCTGACCCCACTCCAAAGACATTTTTCCCTCCCCATCCTTATCTGCTTCCTGGAGGGCCAATTTTTTCCGTGACTCCCTTGTCCGCTCCACACTCCCCTCCAACCCCACCACACCCGGCACCTTCCCCTGCAACCGCAGGAAATGCTACACTTGTCCCCACACCTCCTCCCTCACCCCTATCGCAGGCCCCAAGAAGACTTTCCACATTAAGCAGAGGTTCACCTGCACATCTGCCAATATGGTATACTGCATCCACTGTACCCGGTGTGGCTTCCTCTACATTGGGGAAACCAAGCGGAGGCTTGGGGACCACTTTGCAGAACACCTCCGCTCGGTTCGCAATAAACAACTGCACCTCCCCCAGTCGCAAACCATTTCCACTCCCCCTCCCATTCTCTTGATGACATGTCCATCATGGGCCTCCTGCAGTGCCACAATGATGCCACCCGAAGGTTGCAGGAACAGCAACTCATATTCCGCTTGGGAACCCTGCAGGCATATGGTATCAATGTGGACTTCACCAGCTTCAAAATCTCCCCTTGCCCCCCAAAAACTAACCTAGATCTTCTCCGCCTTCTTGACCTGTCCGTCTTTTCTCCCACCTATCTGCTCCTTTCACCTCAACCCCCACCTCCACCTCCTACCTACCAGCTTCATCCCGCCCCCTTGACCTGTCCGTCCTCCCTGGACTGACCTAACTCCTCCCTAACTCCCCACCTACACTCACCTTTACTGGCTCCATCTCCACCTCCTTGACCTTCCTGTCTCCTCTCCACCTATCTTCTCCTTAATCCACCTTCCATCACTGCCGCCTCTCTCTATTTATTTTAGAATCCCGTTCCCTTCCCCAATTCTGAAGAAGGATTCCGACCTGAAACATCAGCTTTCCTGCTCCTCTGATGCTGCCTGGCCTGCTGCGTTGACCCAGCTCCACACTGTGTTATCTCCTCTACCTGTTCTTTTCCCGTTTTTTCCCCCTCTCTCCGCCCCTCTCTCCTCCCTTCCCTCAGCCTCAGACACCCAGCCTCGGCCTCTGACTCCGAGCTGCTGAAGCTCGGTTGGTGGAGACACCAGCAGCCCGAGGTGGGCACGCCAGTGGCCCAGGGGTTTGCGGCTCGGTGAGGGAGTGTGGCAGCAGCTGGTGTTCAGAAAATGTGCAGGTCCCCTGCATTGGTCAGCTGCAGACAGCCTTTGGGGAGAGACTGTGATGTTTGTCTTTTTAACTTTGCTTCCCGTTTTTTTTCCTGACCTATGGATTTACTGTGTACAGCTGTAATGTAACATTTTTTTCTCCATTTCTCTATTCTGTACCCAGGTACATTTGTACTGAAAATGGTGCGGAAAATAGTGACTTATAAACTGTACACTGTACTCATTGGAGTACATGTGACATTAAAGTGAATTCAATTCAATTCTATGTTGTACAAATCCAACTTAATTCCACATCATGCTTGTGCTATACTTAATGCTCCGCTGTTATGACTCCATAACAGTCATAAAAAGACGTATGCTGGAATGAATGCTGACTTGATAGATCAGATGTGTTTTCCTTTATACGTTGGTCATTGTGCTGGTTAGTCACTGAAATGTATTTAAACAAAGAACAAAGAAACCTACAGCACAGGAACAGGTCCTTCGGCCCTCCAAGCCTGCGCCGATCAAGATCCTCTGTCTAACCTGTCATCTATTTTCTAACAGCCTGTGTCCATTTGCTCCCTGCCCATCCATGTACCTGTCCAAATATATCTTAAAAGATGCTAACGTGTCTGCGTCTACCACCTCCACTGGCAACACGTTCCAGGCACCCACCACCCTCTGTGTAAAGAACTTTCCACGCATATCTCCCTTAAACTTTCCTCCTCTCACTTTGAACTCATGACCCCTAGTAATTGAGTCCCCCACTTACATGAGTCTTCAGATTTTTTGTTAACAACAGAACAGAAGCTTATTACATAATATAAATCGGGTAAAATGAACTTAGATATAGAAGACAGCTAGTGAAATATAAAACACAGCAAAACAAAGTTTTCATTCATTTCCCGACACCGGCCAATGCAGAGACTGAAGCCTGGGGTAAATTATACGCCAAACTCAGCTCTTTTGGGTTCTGCTTTACAGACTCCAGTTTCTTTACCATGGATTCTGAAGTTATAAGATATTGGCACATAACACTACAAATTAAAACACTAAGGTGAATGAGTCCACTGGTTTGAAAGGCACACAGGGTGGCTAGTTCACTTATTGAATTGTTAGCTTTAAGTCACAGTTTACAACAACTGCTGAAGCAAAGATGAACTGGTTTTCTTCAGATTTGAAATGGGCTTTGACTGCAGAGAAGAGAGGGACAGCTCCCATGCTGGTGGAGATCAAAACTCATCTCTGTATCTTGTTCCCAGCCCCAAGCTGCTCAGTTCCCTCAGAACCAATCACATGGCTGTTGCCAAGCAAAAGGCTGTTGTCATTGGTAACTGGTCTCTTGTCCACAGACCAATCAACTTCTTGTTGGGACCCAGCTGAACCGGAACACAGAACCCCTCGGCTCCAGTTTATCTCCAACCACCTTTAGCTGATGCTTGTTCGAGCACCTATTTACACACTGCTTGCTATGAGGGTCAGGTGACTTCAGTTCCAAAACATGCAGCAATCCTTCAAAACACTGACTTAAAAGCAATCCTTCCCCATTCCAGCCATAATCAAAAAAGAGGCACAAAACAAAAAGACACGATCTTTACATCTTAATCCACTTGTAGCAGATGGCACAAACACTATTATACTTAATTCTATCTCTGATTAGACTAGAATAGAATAGCAATTTATTTTGTCATATATATTTTTACAAAAAAAGTACAGAGAAAAGTTCTATAAGTTGCCATACACCTGTATTAATGACATAAGTCAGAGATAAGAACAGAAATGTAAAAATTAAGGGATAGTTCATCTCAGATCAATTGCAGTTTGGGAAAAGTTGAATTAAGATGATGAATGCTGGAATACCCGGAAAGTGCTGCTGCCAAAGAAGACTTCCATGTCGATGAGACCCCCATGCCAAGCCGAGACCGTCCCTCCAGGGCAAGGCCATCACAATAGGAACATGCCATTCCAGGCTGGAATACAAGACCTCCATGTGGGCTGGGACCTCCATGCTGGGCTGGGGCCTCCATGTGGGCTGGGACCTCCATGCCTGGATGGGACCTCCATGTGGGCTGGGACCTCCACGCTGGGCTGGGACCTCCATGCCCGGATGGGACATCCATGTAGGCTGGGACCTCCATGCTGGGATGGAACCTCCACGCCGGGATGGGACCTCCGTGCCGGGATGCGTCATCCGTACCGGGATGGGACCTACATGCCGGGATGGGACCTCCACGCTGGGATGGGACCTATAACCTTGGATGGGACATCCATGCTGGGCTGGGAACTCCACGCTGGTCTGAGACCTCCATGCTGGGCGGGGACCTCCACGCTGGGCTGGGACCTCCACACTGGGATGGGACCTACGCCCTGGGATGGGACCTCCACTCTGTGATGGGACCTCCACTCTGTGATGGGACCTCCATGCTGGAATGGAACCTGCACACTGGGATGGGACCTCCATGCTGGGATGGGACCTCCACTCTGCAATGGGCCCTCCATGCTGGGATGGGACCTCCATGCTCCGATGGGACGTTCACTCTGGGACTGGATGCAAGCGCCATGTCAGGCTGCTGGAATACCCGGAAGCAGCTGCCGAAGAGGACCTCCACACTAACCAGGACTGTGTGCTGGGACAAGACCGCTGAACCTAGAGACCGCCACGCCAAGCTGAGACCACCATGCTGAGCTGGCAACCTCCCTTTCACTGGGCCCCGGGCTGGGAGAAAACACCTTCCACCGAAGAAGCTAATAAAGGCAAGATAATAAATGGAAACATCAAAAAACGTTGAATCTTGTTTGTGATTATCTTTAGCGGAGTTCAGAGTCTGGCTTGTTAATGAAATTAAATAGATTGTTGGCCTTGATATTCGCTGTGGTTGGTGAATGTGCTGAGCTCAGTGCGATGGTGTAAATGGTGGTGAAACCACCATGTAATGACTGAGTGGGAGGGTTCAGAGACACTGCCATGAATGCATGTGGTTGCTATGCTAATTGAAAGCAGGTTGGGGCAGCATAGTTTTCACCAGGGTCTTCCAAACTATCCCACAGGATCAAGCCTGTACTCTTGCACTGACAGAATAAACCTGACGCTGTGGGGAAGTGGAGGATGCATTTACACAATGGGAATTAAATACTTTGGCCTGAATCTTACTTTTTTGGCTTAAGTTGTTTGGAGGAATTCATGCTGTGACATTTCTCATGTTGTCTTGCCAAACACTTTTCATTAACTACCTACCCCACCCCATGGCAGCTCCTCCTTCGATTCTATCCTCACCTTACCCCGTGCCATTCCTTGAACAATTTGCCACTTACTGGGTATCTGGTGAGCAACATGCATCCCTGCTGCGTGTCCCTTGAACAATGTCTACTGGGTGGCAAGGTGTGCCACCTCGTTTTGTGGCTGGAGAGGCACGGTAGGGCAAAGTGGGGCAAGGCAGGGATGTGTGCAGGTAGGCACCCAGAAAGCCAGAGATCAGCCTTGAGGTGTGGCCAGACCTAACCTGTGAGCTGGGTGCCAGTCGCTGTGTGCACAGTCTCCTCGTCTGACAATGCCAGTCGCTGGTGCACCCTGCAATGCGGCTCTCTGCTTCCCGAGTGTATGATACTACCACCTGCAGGTTCATCAGAGAGCTTGCCCATTGGCTGTGAAGGGTTGGTGAATGTCAGATGCCAATGTCTGGGGAAGAGGGGAAGTGGCGCGTGCCTGGAGATATTGCTGGGTGCACAGCAACATGGAGGCTCCTCACAGTCAGCAACCAGCTGAAGTCAGGGACAAAAACTGAAGTTGCTGGAAAAGCTCAACAGGTCTGGTGGTATCTGTGAAGAAAAAAATCAGAGTTAATGTTTCGGATCTGGTGAGTTCTAAGGAAGGGTCAACTGTGATTTTTTCTTTGACCTCTCATCTTAAAAATATGCTTCCTACTCTTGACATCCCCCACCCTAGGGAACAGACACCCACCATTCACCCTATCCATGCCCCTCATGATTTTATAAACATCTATTAGGTCACCCCTCAGCCTCCTACGCTCCAGTGAAAAATTTCCCAGCCTACCCAGTCTCTCCTTTTAACTCAAACCCTTCATTCCTGGCAACATCCTGATAAATCTCTTCCGAACCCCGCTCCAGCTTAATAATATTATTATAACAAAGAAAGAAGAAAGAAAAACAGTAAGTAAATGAAACTAAATAATAAAGAAGCGCTTTAAAAAATTTGAATGGCTTGGCCATTTCAGAGGACAGTCAAGGGCCAGCCTAATTGCTCTGGGTCTGGAGTCAGGCCTAAGACAGACCGAGTACTGGCAGCAGATTTGGGTCCCTGAAGCAAACCAGATGAGTGTTTACAACAACCCACCAATTTCCTGATTATTATTAAGGACTGTCGCATTTTTATTGAAAATGTGTTAATTTATTGACGGTAAATCCCTCAAGTTAGAGGTTGTCAGGTTGTTGCAGGATAAACTAGACACAGGAACTGACCCATGTCACTGCCGTTTGAGGAAGGGAATTCCAAAGGCTCACAATCCTCTGAGAGAAAAAAAAGTTTCCTCATCCCTGTTTTAAAAGCGTCCCACCTTGTTCTTAAACAGCGACCCATAGTTCTAGATTCTTCCACAAGGGGAAACATCCGTTGCACATCCACACAATCATGGCATCAGAGTCACAAACATGGAAACAAACCTTTTTGTCCAACTCTTGTGGGCCGACTCAGGATCTTATATCGAGTTTCAATGAAGTTCCCTCGGACTGTTCTAAACTCCAGAAGGTACAGGCCCAGCCTGTCTAGCCTTTCCTCATAAGGAAATACTCGTGAATATTATGAAACCTGGAATAGAGAAACTCGATCCAAAATGTTAACTCTGATTTCTCTCCGCAGAGGCTGCCAGGCCTGCTGAGCTTTTCCAGCAATTTCTGTTTTTGTCTCTCATTTACAGCATCCACAGTTCTTTCCATTTTGAAATAAGCTTTGAGCTTGTTTTGACTGGTGGTTCTTTTTATTTAAAAGACTATAATTTGTTTATTCTAGCCTGGCTGAGCACAGGGATTGCTTCCTATACTGACACAGCAAAACTTAAAGATGAGCTTTAGAAATGTTGAGATATTATTGACTTGTTCTGTGTACTTAGCCACAGAATTGAATTCTGTTGACTTATTTTTGTTTCCCTGTTTTATAATTTAAATTTAATTGTTCAATTTTTGACTTTACTAGATACCGTTAGCATGTGGAAATAGAATGTAATTGTTCCCTGTTCAACATGCTATGATGGTCTTTCTCTTGGTAAACTCTTGTGTCATTTTCTGACAAAACTGTTTGTTTAATTGCTGATTTCTTGTAGTAGACTTAGAACATTTTTATATAAAATTCTTCATAAACAGCCCAGTGCCAAAGGGTGTGTTCAATATTGATTTATGTCTGACATTTATTTTGCATTCTCTCTACGGTACTGCAAAATTAGCTATTTTTGTTTTATTCAATGATAAATATAAATACATTTAAAATTAGTGCAACACATTCAGCAAAAACTGTTTGAAGTACAGCTTCCTAGGAAACAAACGCAGCAGAGGATTAAGAAGACAGTAGGAACTGCAGATGCTGGAAAATCTGAGATAACAAGGTGTAGAGCTGGATGAACACAGCAGGCCAAGCAGCATCAGAGGAGCAGGAAAGCTGACGTTTCGGGTCTAGACCCTTCTTCCGAAATGGGGGAGGAGAAGGGGATTCTGAAATAAATAGGGAGAAATGGGGAGGTGGATAGAAGATGGATAAAAGAGAGGATAGGTGGAGAGGAGACAGACAGTGTTGGAGTCAGTAAAGGTGAGTGTAGGTGGGGAGTTAGGGAGGGGATAGGTCAGTCCAGGGAGGACAGACAGGTCAAGGGAGAGGGATGAGGCCTCCTTGACCTGTCCGTCCTCCCTGATCTGACCTATCCCCTCCCTACCTCCCCACCTATACTCTCTCCACCTATCTTCTTTACTCTCCATCTTCGGTCCGCCTCCCCCTCTCTCCCTATTTATTCCAGTTCCCTCTCCCCATCCCCCTCTCTGATGAAGGGTCTAGGCCCGAAACGTCAGCTTTTGTGCTCCTGAGAAGCTGCTTGGCCTGCTGTGTTCATCCAGCCTCACATTTTATTATCTTGGAATTCTCCAGCATCTGCAGTTCCCATTATCTCTGGACTCCAGTTCATATTGTTATGACCAGGTGAGCAGGGTTAAAGTGACTCCATTCTCCCATTCCCCATGTGACCGCAGATGATTTCTTCACTTTAGAATATAGAGAGGAAATATTTTGCCAATTTGGTAAGGATGTTATTGCTTATCTATAAGTTTATGAAGATTTTACTGAGTCAGGTTTCTTTAGTTGAATGAAAATCAAGATAAATTCATTGAAACTATTTTTCTCAAGCTAACAAAGACTAGGCAACACTGCACCAATCATGCAGTTCACACATTAAACTAGGACCATGTCCACACTCTCCCATAAACACAGACACACACACACACACACACACACACAAACACACACACACACACACACACACACACACACACACACACACACACAAACACACATACATGCACACATGCATACACACACACACACACAAACACACATACATGCACACATGCATACACACACACACACACACACATACATGCACACATGCATACACACACACACACATACATGCACACATGCATACACACAGACACACACACACATACATGCACACATGCATACACACAGACACACACACACACATATACGCACACATGCATACACACAGACACACACACACGCACACACACACATACATGCACACATGCATACACACAGACACACAGACACACACACACATACATGCACACGTGCATACACACAGACACACACACACACATACATGCACACATGCATACACACAGACACACACGCACACACACACACACACACATACATGCACACATGCATACACACAGACACACACGCACATGCACAGATGCACACACATACACACACGCACATACATGCACATTCGCACACACACATATGCACATGCACACGTGTACACACAGACACACACACACACCCCCCACACACCTCCACACACACACACACACACACACACACACACACACAATTTCACACGTGTACAAGAGGGTAGATCTGTCTAAAGGTTTTCAGTCCATGCAAGTTAAAAGTAAACCATGTAAAATATTTTCCAATCTGTTCAGGCTGACTTAGGTCCAACTGCCACCTGCTGCAGAGGTGTTCGTGGTGACCTGCTTCTTGGCTGGCCTCAATGTGCTTGTTTTGTTTCTCTGCTCTCTCCTGAATGTATTTTTTGAATGGTGTACATTTTCCTGTTACAAATGATCCCAGTTTGCAGATGGTTTTCTCTCACGAATGGTCTTGCAGAACTAGGCATCATATCCCCCCTGAGAGAAAGACACATGTACACAATTTCACACCACGTCTTCATCTCAGCATTGTCTTCACTCTTCTGTTCACTAAGACCCTTTTTTGTACTCTGCTAATACATTTCAGTTTGTATCTGCAGCAGTTATTCCTTCAAAACCGATAATTGCATCTTGATATTTCATCTCAGAATAATTTGAAAAATATCAGTGTGAATCGATATGAAATGAGGCATTTCACACTCTCCAGGGGCTTCACTGTTCTCATCCCACTTGGTGGGATGTCAAATTGTGTGATATGCAATGTCTAGCATTCTCTGCTTTAAAGAACAGAATTATTTGTGGAGAGTCTCAGTTTTTTTTACAAGCCTAGGCAGTGGATGGAAAATTAGAAATGGCATTTTAAAAGTAGGTCATATCCTTGTGACAATATAGCACTCCTCTGACCCACATTGGCTCCTCACCCAGCAGTGCCCCACTTTTATAATTCTCATTCCTGCTTTCAAAGCCCTCCATCATCTCCCCACTCCTGCAGTCCTAGTACTGCACTCCTTCTCCAGTCCTTGTACCCTCCAAAAAAAGTCAGATTCCTCCAATCCTGGTCTCTTCAATGTCTGAAACAGTATCATAAACAACACAAAGCATTAACTCCCTTTCTCCAATAGAAACTGCAGTGCGTTCCCAGTGGTACCTGGTTTTATTGATTTCCATAGTCGGGAGTGTTTGGTTCTCTTTAGTTATGGAATGGGTCAGTTTTAGCAATCTTAATTGTTACACTGAAATGAGAATTGCCTTCTATGTGGTGTTTAATTTCTAGCTTTTCTGAGAGTATCATTGTCTCAAGACTGTTGATTATTCTCTCTTTTATAAATGACAGTCCTGATCTAATCATTTTATCTCTGAATATGCTTTCTACTTTATTTGGAGTTAACAAACATGTGAGGGAGGTGACAGCACTGGTCATGTCTCCTCTACGCAAGGACAAACACTGCCTGACATTTCCGGAATGAAATTACCGGGGGCCAGTGTAGCAACCCATTCAGCAATAACATAAGGACTAAATGCAAGAGGAGGCCATCCAGCCCCTTGGGCCTGCTGAGCCACTTGATACCAATGTGGCTGATCCCATCTTGGTGTTAAAGAGATAATGGGAACTGCAGATGCTGGAGATTCCAAGATAATAAAATGTGAGGCTGGATGAACACAGCAGGCCAAGCAGCATCTCAGGAGCACAAAAGCTGACGTTTAGGGCCTAGACCCTTCATCAGAGAGGGGGATGGGGGGAGGGAACTGGAATAAATAGGGAGAGAGGGGGAGGCGGACCGAAGATGGAGAGTAAAGAAGATAGGTGGAGAGGGTGTAGGTGGGGAGGTAGGGAGGGGATAGGTCAGTCCAGGGAAGACGGACAGGTCAAGGAGGTGGGATGAGGTTAGTAGGTAGCTGGGGGTGCGGCTTGGGGTGGGAGGAAGGGATGGGTGAGAGGAAGAACCGGTTAGGGAGGCAGAGACAGGTTGGACTGGTTTTGGGATGCAGTGGGTGGGGGGGAAGAGCTGGGCTGGTTGTGTGGTGCAGTGGGAGGAGGGGATGAACTGGGCTGGTTTAGGGATGCAGTAGGGGAAGGGGAGATTTTGAAACTGGTGAAGTCCACATTGATACCATATGGCTGCAGGGTTCCAAGGCGGAATATGAGTTGCTGTTCCTGCAACCTTCGGGTGGCATCATTGTGGCACTGCAGGAGGCCCATGATGGACATGTCATCAAGAGAATGGGAGGGGGAGTGGAAATGGTTTGCGACTGGGAGGTGCAGAGATGAAGGGTCTAGGCCCGAAACGTCAGCTTTTGTGCTCCTGAGATGCTGCTTGGCCTGCTGTGTTCATCCAGCCTCACATTTTACCATCTTGGTGTTAACTCCACTCTCCAGCCTGCTCCCCATAATCTTTCACCCTATCACTAATTAAACTTCCTCCTTAATTTTACTCGCTGTCCCAGTATCCACAGCACTCTGGGAAATGAATTCCACAGGTTCACAACATTTTGAGGGAAGTAATTCCTCCTTATCTCTGTTTTAAATCTGCTACCCTTTATCCTCAAACGATGACCTCTTGTTCTAGCTTGCCCCACATGAGAAAACATCCTCTCCATGTCAACTTTGTCAATTGCCTTTAGCATTTACTTCAATTAGATCTCCTCTAATTCTTCTAAACTCCAGACAATATTGTCCTGAACTGTTCAATCTCTCTTCATAAGGCAAAACCCTCACCTCTGAAATCAATCAAGTGACCCTTCTCCGAACTGCCTGTAATACAGCTACATCCCTGCTCAAATAAGGGGGACCAGAATTGTGTGCAATACTCCAGTTGCAGCAACACATCCCTATTTTTATATTTATATTTTAATACTCCATTCCTTTTGCAATAAATGTCGATTTTCCATTGGCTTCCTTATTACCTGCATACTAACTTTCTGTGATTCATACACAAGAACACCCAGGTCCTTCTGCACTGAAACACTCTGAAGTTTCGCTTCATTTAGGTAATGTTGCCTTTCTATTTCTCCAACCAAAATGAATAACCTCACACTTATCCATGTCAAGTTGCTCCTAGGCCTCCACTAATACCACCTCATCACCAGTCCGAGGTGGTGACTGTCTCTTTTCATTCCTTCTCCTCTCGCATGAGGATCTCTCTCACCACGGTCCCTGGCAGTTCAGCTGTTTAAGTTCTGTTCATTGCTGGTTACAAAGCAGCAACTGAAGGGATAAAGAAGGCCATGATTAATTAGAATTTACATTGAACCTAACATTTTACCAAAGTTTTACTGAAACATGAAATACTTGTTTCCAAATTCTGGACACCAAACTGAAGCCATGTGTAAAATTTTTGATGGCACTGACTGAATGCCATAAAATAATGAGGGATTATATGTGTCAAATTGATCTTGTTGACAATTTAGTCCAAAACAAAAGGCAGTATGAGAATGAGAAATTGGTTTTGTATTGTTCAGTGACCTTCTGTAAAATAATTGAAAACGTAACTTTCACCTCCAAGTGTTTTCAGAGTAAGCATGGCACTTTGTCTGCACAAAGAAATGATCAGGTAATCCTCACAGGGCGAGCATTTGTGAGGGCAGAGAGAATCACAAATGAATTTAATTTAAGGAAATGGCTGGGCAATGGTGAGTGAATATCTGTTGACTGAGTGAGTGACAGCTGGTGTTTTGAGGAGGCATTATATGAGAGAAGAAAAAAACAAATTACTTGCCTTTGTATAACACTTTAATGAACTCAGGGTGTGTCAATTATTTCAGTTAACTAATTACAATTCTTGCTGAGTGGTTAGCTCTGTCATCTGGGTGGCTTATGAGGTGCACAATGATGCCAAAAGGATAGGGATCAGTCTCTAGAATAGCTGTGATAGCCCTTGCTCTCCATCTTTACTGTGGTCAGCTCTTAACTGCCCTCTGGGCAATTAGTGATGTGCATTAACTGTTGGCCTAGACAGTAACACCCACATCCTGTGAATGAATAAAAACAATTAACCTTTTGTTGATAACAAAGTGTGAAGCTGGATGAACACAGCAGGCCAAGCAGCATCTCAGGAGCACAAAAGCTGACGTTTCGGGCCTAGACCCTTCATCAGAGAGGGGGAGGGGGGGAGGGAACTGGAATAAATAGGGAGAGAGGGGGAGGCGGACCGAAGATGGAGAGTAAAGAAGATAGGTGGAGAGGGTGTAGGTGGGGAGGTAGGGAGGGGATAGGTCAGTCCAGGGAAGACGGACAGGTCAAGGAGGTGGGATGAGGTTTTGTTGACGTTGCTTTGCAGAACTCCTCCACTCGGTTGGCAATAAACAACTGCGCCACCCATTTCCACTC
This sequence comes from Stegostoma tigrinum, assembly GCF_030684315.1. Taxonomy (NCBI): domain Eukaryota; kingdom Metazoa; phylum Chordata; class Chondrichthyes; order Orectolobiformes; family Stegostomatidae; genus Stegostoma; species Stegostoma tigrinum. The sequence continues at coordinate 5,032,476 of NC_081378.1, forward strand.
CCCCTCCCATTCTTTAGATGACGTGTCCATCATGGGCCTCCTGCAGTGCCACAATGATGCCACTCGAAGGTTGCAGGAACAGCAACTCATATTCCGCTTGGGAACCCTGCAGCCCAATGGTATCAATGTGGACTTCACCAGCTTCAAAATCTCCCCTTCCCCCACCGCATCCCAAAACCAGCCCAGTTCTTCCCCGCCCCCCTAACCTGTTCTTCCTCTCACCTATCCCCTCCTCCTACCTCAAGCCACACCCCCATCTCCTACCTACTAACCTCACCCTGCCCACTTGACCTGTCCGTCCTCCCTGGACTGACCTATCCCCTCCCTACCTCCCGACCTATCCTCACCTCTACAGGCTCCAACTCCGTCTCTTTAATTTGTCTGTCTCCTCTCTATCCGCCTCCCCCTCTCTCCCTATTTATTCCAGAACCCTCTCCCCATCCCCCTCTCTGATGAAGGGTCTAGGCCTGAAACGTCAGCTTTTGTGCTCCTGAGATGCTGCTGGGCCTGCTGTGTCCATCCAGCTCCACACTTTGTTAACCAGTTGTTGATGTAAGTGGAACCGCTCCACACAATCATACGTAAGCTATGGAACCACTTTTCTCTCTCTAACATACAGAGATACCATGGGCTCCTCATGGACAATGGTTAAATATATTTCCAATAACATAGCCCTTATTGTTTGGGAGGCAAATACAACAGGTAATTCATGTCGACAAACCCCTCCACGCAGTATAGAGACAGGTGATTACCGAGCCTGCTTCTGTTGTGCTAGTCAGTGATAACATGTCTGGAGACCTCTGGACAATTGTGAAGGGCTTGTGACCTGGTTTCACACTCCCAATTTGCAAGCAGGTTTTCCCAAAATACCTCATGCCCTAGTTACAATAATAACATGCAGAAATGCAAAGGTCTCATGAGATGGGGGCTGAACCGGATGTACTCCCGATGTGGTACAATTCCACATTGAAATTAAAAGCTGTAGGCCTCAAAGATCAAAGCATTTTATATTTGTATAAGTATTAGTGCATTATGGAGCAAGCAAGTCTCAGACTAAGTGATCACTCATTTAGGACAAGATGAGGAAGAGTGTAGTGAATGCATGGAATTCGTTTTCGCAGAGAGTTGTAGAGGCTGTGCTGTTAAGTTTATTCAAAGCTGAGATAGATATACTTTTAAGATAATAAAATGTGAGGCTGGATGAACACAGCAGGCCAAGCAGCATCTCAGGAGCACAAAAGCTGACGTTTCGGGCCTAGACCCTTCCTTTCTGATGAAGGGTCTAGGCCCGAAACGTCAGCTTTTGTGCTCCTGAGATGCTGCTTGGCCTGCTGTGTTCATCCAGCCTCACATTTTATTATCTTGGAATTCTCCAGCATCTGCAGTTCCCATTATCTATCATAGATATACTTTTACTCAGTAAGGGTATGGGGAAAAGATAGGAGAGTGGAGTTGAGGATTAGCAGAACAGCCATGATCTTGTGGATTGGCGGAGCAGACTTGATGGGCCAAATGGCCTACTTCTGTTTCTACATCTTTTGGTGTACGCTGAAATGAAATGACAGCCTAATAGGAGCTGTATTAGCCTTTTGTAGGTTTCACTATTTTGGACACAATTGGTACTATTTAAGATTTGAATGTACCTGAGTACTCTGGAAGAATGTTCAGAGAAATGTCTACAGCTGGTCTATTTTGCTTATAATGATAATTAAATGGTGTTTGATAGCAGAGCACAGGATAGCTGAAATCTGGAATGAACATTCCTTCACCAAATCTTCAAAGTGCTGAGAAGTATAGAAGAGAGAGACTCTAGAGTCCAGAGAAATAGATAACTCAAATGTCATGAACAGATATGGAAAATAATTTGAAGAATAGTGAGATGTTTGGATGAATTGAATGCAATGGTGTTTACAGTGAAGACATTCTCCAGTGAGACAAGTCGCTGATTAGACCACACAAAGAGTTACTATGAGCTGTTCTATAGAGCATTTTCGACTTAGAAAGTGCAGTGTAGGTTTACAGAATGAATGGGCTAATAGCAAGGAGAAATGAAACAATGTAGAATTATTTCACCTGAAAATTAGTTGGAAATGTGATAATTTGATTTTCAGGATTTTATGGTGAACAGGTAGGGTTGATAGACGGAAATTGTTTCTGCTGGTCAGCAGAATGTCGAACTGAGGTGGGGGGAGGCACAGTCCATGGCTTTATGGTGAAATTAGATGCCAGCCCTGCTCACACAGGCTGGTAGACGTTTAAAAATCTTTTTGAACTGCAATTGATGCTGGATCAATTGTTTATTTTAAAACTGAGATTGATAGATTTCTGCTAACCAATGGCATTACGGGATGGGGAACAAAAGCCATTGATTCCACCTGCAGAGAAAAAGAACCATGGAGTGAAGGGATCTCCCGTACCTGTGCATGTGACTAGCTGCACAGAGTTAGGTCATAGGTCAGCCATGGTCCCTTGGTAGTCAAACATGACAGATGGGCCTTTTGGCCTTTTCCTGTTCATAGACTCCATAACTTCTTCCAACTGCTATTGTAAAGTAAAACTGGAGTAGATGGTGTCACTGTGTGATGGGAATAACAAGCAAAGAAAACAGGAGTGGGAGTGGGCTGTTCAGCCCTTCCAACCTTTCAATATTATGATGGCTGATCATCCAACTCAGTCTCTACTTCTGGTGAAGGGTCCTGACTTGAAACGTTGACCTTCCTGCTCCTCTGATGCTGCCTGGGCTGCTGTGTCCCTCCAGCTCCACACTGTTTTGCCTTTGACTTCAGTATCTGCAGTTCTTGCTATCTCTTAGTCTCCTGTTCCAGCTTTACCCCCATTCTGTTTGATCCCTTTAGCCCTAGGAACTGTATCTAACTTCTTCTTGAAAAGAGCTCATCTCTAGGTGAGTGAGTGCACTGTTAACTTGCGTGGAACTATTACATGTTGGGATTTAGTGAAGAAAAGTGTACAAGCTCTAGAAATATTCCTGTCACTGCTGCACAGCTAGTCACATGCACAGGTACGGGAGATCCCTTCACTCCATGGTTCTTTTTCTCTGCAGGTGGAATCTCGTTCGGCTACCTACCTGGTGCATTTACCAAGATACAATCAACTTTAGGTCAAACCTTCCAAATCCCGTCTTAAATGCTCTGCTGCTTTTGAACTTTTATCCTCTCATTGGTCAAGTAGAAATATACTTGGAGAGAGCTGCTCGGTGGTCATGTGGACTGAACCTCTGACTTCAAAGATAATTTGCAGGACAAAGAAATGCAGTGCGGGAGTCAGCTTCACGTAAGCTTTTGTAGGACCATTATTTTCTTTAAGGTCATATTTTACAATCACAATCCTTAAGAGACACAAGATAATAAAGTGTGAAGTGTGAGCTCTCTGATGAAGGGTCTAGGCCCGAAATGTCAGCTTTTGTGCTCCTGAGATGCTGCTTGGCCTGCTGTGTTCATCCAGCTTCACACTTTATTATCTTGGATTCTCCAGCATCTGCAGTTCCCATTATCACATCCTTAAGAGACACATACAGCTGTCATTAGGTATTTATGTATTGTATAAACATATACACACATTATATAGGTGTGGGATTTGTGACTGTAGGAATTAAGGCCTTTAGTCATCAGAAATCAGGAAAGCATGTGAAACGCATCATCAAAAGTTAATAAGGGAAGAAAGAATGAACCTTACTTGCATTTACATAGCGCTTTTCACGACCATTGATTCCACAAGGCAATTCACAGTCAAAGAAATAATTTTGAAGTGTAGTCTTCTTAGTAATGGTTAAAAGTTAGCAACCAAGTTGTACACAGCAATCTCCCATAAAAGCCAATTTAATAATGACTTGATATATAATTTAATAATAATCTGCTTCAGTGATAAATAAATACTATCCCAGACACCTGGGAGAATTCTCTTCCATTTTCTTACTGCTCTTTTATGCCAATTTAAGAAAACATTTATGCCCTTAGCTTAACAACTCATTCAACAATTTATGCCACAAACAATTACAATCAGCACACCAGACAATTATAGTTATGACGATCAAAACTTAATTTATTCCAGGGAAACAATTTATTTGCATTATTCCCAATACATTAGAAATTTAAATTATGTATACATGATTGTCAAAGGCAGAGAACCTGGGCAAGTCACTTGCTATACAGGCCCCATATTCAATCTGCTAAACCATTACCAGAATTATTAGAATGATCAGAATTATTAGGGAAGGTGTAAACTTTTGCAATCAATTCATTACATGCACATTACAAGTACATATTGGACAAAATATAGTGAAAAAAAATGTACTGACTGAGAAACTTGCAGTAATATTTGCCACACAGACATTCCCGGGCTTAAAGAGTATATTTTGAAGCTTTTAAAACATGCCCACAAACTTGATAATCTTATAGTTACTGAAGGTGAATGCCTGCAATTAGAATTTCCCTCAGTTAAATTTTGCATGGGGATTGCTTGATTGTTACGAAATTATTAAATTGCTAAGAAAATCTCCATTGAAAACTTCAACAAATCCTCTCATTGCTCATTCCAATGTGTAAAACTGCACATCCTGCACGTTGTTGTACAATTCAATGAGAGTTTTTAAATTTCCAATTTCCAAAGTAAGCTGTTTTAGTTGCTTTTTTTTCATCCCTTCATTGTCATTTCCTTTGAGCTGCCTATGGCAAGGATTGTTACTCCCAAGCCAGGATGGCACATGCCAGTAACTTGCTACAAGGCCAATATGAAACTACCCGATAAATGGATAATGGGACAAGCCCAAGAATTGTTTATTAGGGAAACAAAACTTCCCTGCGCTGCTTCCCCCAATGTCCTACATACCTCTCTCACTATCGTGTGACTCACTCGCACACCAAAGTTCTCACCTATTCTTTCACCAATCTGAAAGATTTGAAAAATCCTACTAGATCATTTAGTGATGGATTCTGCCTACTCTATTACCAGCTGATAGTCTTTTTTTTCAGTTAAAGAAACACACAGGATGCTTCATGTCAAGCAACATTACAATTCATGGGCAGCAAGTCAATTGCATGGGAGATATTGTCTTTGCATTTCTGAACGTCAACTATTGTTTAGAACTCATTCAGCCACCTTTTTGACACTTTGCTCTGATAATGGGTTTTGGGGGGAAAAAAATCAACAGGTTAATGAAGGGGTAGGTAGCTAACGTTCTAACACCCCATCCATTCATGCAATGCAGTGCAACATGCATTTGCACACAGGCTTCAATTCACAGTTAAATCTCAATCAGTTCTAAAATTTGTATTGATTGGGTAATACACTGACAGCGTGCACTGTTTGATCTTAGCCATATAAGATACTATAGGTGGTTGAAATGTAATGGGGAGCCGTGTGTTATCTTTGAGCACAAATTTTCCTTCGACGGAGAAAGCAGGAGCTTGCTCTCTGTCCCTCGTTGATTCAATGGTTTCCCAGGGATATTGAGACTCCATCATACTGAGGTCATCTGCAACTTGTCCAAAGCTAATGGTCCAAAGAAAATATTGGTGGGCAAAGTTTTACCATTTCCGCTGCCAGAAATTGTCAAGAAAGGTTATTTTAAGAGGACTTGAAAGTGTATTTAACAACAAGGCAGTCACATCACAGTAACTGATTACTGTGCTAATGTCTTACAGCACAAGAATTTTTATGATAGATAAGAGCCTAGCTACTTTCAAATGGTCACAATCCCACCCACTCAGCATCTTGCCATAGCCATCAATTCATTCTCCCCACAGTAACATGCCAACTTGTTTCTTGAACCAATAATGTCTGCTTCAATGATCCTCCCCAGTAACTGATTTTACAGGAATATTGCCCTGGTGTAATGACACTCCGCAATTTTCTTTTCTATAACAAATGTCCTATGTTATTGAATTATACCATCTGGTTTTTGAACCCTTCCAGTAAATGACAAGTTAACAACTTGCTTTTAAAGAATCACTTTTCACGGCAATGAATTTGTTGCAGACATTAATTTCCTATGTGCATCCAGCAAATGTTCCCACTGTTAATACTGTGAAATCCATCATGCTGCAAAGTGTGACTTTCCCCTCTCCCATCCCAATCCAGGAACAGCAGGTTTGGGGCTATGATTCTGTCTGGCTAGCCTCTTTGGCTCTTTTGAGTAAGTAACATCTCCAGTGCATTGTACAATGAGTTTGAACATGTTATTGAGAGAAATAAATTCCGTATAAATGTAAGTACTTCGCTTCAAACCAAGTCTGAGAATGGAGGAGGGATTAGCTATAAAGTAGACGGTGGTGGGTAGCTGTCATAAAGGGTAGATAAAAAAAGGAACAGTTAGCAAGTTGCGTGTCCTAGAGGTTGGGATGTTGCTGAATGCAAACTATTCAGATACAGACAGCAACACAGGATGGCTAACTAGGTCGCTCGGCTGTTTCTGAAGGGGCAGCTTGGGAATTATAAACTGAGTTAGACAAAATATGTAGTTTGGCAGAATTATGGCTGATGAAGTATAACGCAGACACATGTGTAATACTGCACACAGGAAGAGAGGAAAAAAGAATCAGCTGACGTAAGTACAACATGAATGGTATGAAATGTGCTGAGTATGGAGCCGAAAGATGTAGTAGAGTTTTAATCAATTCAATGGTCAACAATCTAACCGCTGTGGAACCCGTAGTTACAAAGTGAATAGCATACTCAACTGTATGGAGGAAGTCAATCTGAGGGGGGGGGGGGGCGCCACAATGTTAATTGCCGGAATAAGATCATTAGCCCATAAGGATCAGCTAGAGAAACATGGTTTTACATTTTTTAAAGAAATGCAACTGGGAACTGACCTTGGCAATGTACACAGGAAAATGGTGCTTAGGTGACCTCTAGACAAGCACATGAATACGCAAGGAATGGAGGGATATGGACCAAGGGCAGGCAGAAGGGATCAGTTTCATTTGGTGTCATGTTCGGCACAGCATCATGGGCCAAAGGGCCTGCTCCTGTGCTGTACACTTCTACATTCTGTGTTCTATGTTCTATGAATGGAATGAGACCTTGAACTCAACAGTGAGAGTGGGACAAGTGAATAAGAATTCAAATAATCAAAGGCATTTTTAGGACTGGCATCAGGAAGTCCATCACGGGCGACAAGTAGGTGGCATGTACTTTCTTTTATTCATTCTTAACTCACAGGATGTTGGCTTCAAAGGAAAGGCCAGCATTTATCACACTTCACTAACTGTTCTCAAGAAAGGGCTGGTAAACTTTGTTCTTGAATACAGCTAGAAATGGTTTATGAGGCCATTTCAGAGGGCAGACAGGAGTTAACCACAGATAACAAGGTGCACGGCTGGATGAACACAGCAGGCCAAGCAGCATCTTAGGAGTAGGAAATAGCTTGTTATCTTGGATTCCCCAGCATCTGCAGTTCCTATTATCTCTGATACAAGAGTTAACCACGTACACGTGAGAGAGGATTACAGCCCTGAAGTGAATTGGTTGTGTTTTAATAATGATCCATTAGTTGCAAAGCTATCATCACTGATTCAAATTTAGAGATAACAAGGTGTAGAGCTGGATGAACACAGCAGGCCAAGCAGCATCAGAGGAGCAGGAAAGCTGACGTTGTGGGCCTAGACCCTTCTTCAGAAAAATTCATTCATTTCTTCATTTCAATTCTTCATTTTTTCTGAAGAAGGGTCTAGCCCCGCAAAGTCAGCTTTCCTGCTCCTCTGCTGCTGCTTGGCCTGCTGTGTTCATCCAGCTCTACACCTTGTTATCGCAGATTCTCCAGCATCTGCAGTTCCTACTGTCACTGATTCTAGTTGGCTGTTCCAAATTTATTTACTGAATTCAACTGAAATTTCATGGTGGGTTTGAATTCTTGTCTTAAGGTCAACAATCTGAATTACCTAGCCATTGTGCTACGATTCCCAAACGTTTCTGGATATAGCAGGTTAAAGTTCTGGAGCACCACACAAATACTAGACAGTGACCATCTCTAATAAGAGACAATCTAATCACTGCCCCTTGACATTCAATGGTGTTACCATCACAGAATCCCGCACTGTCAACATCCTGGGGGTTACCATTAACTAGAAACTCAACTGGATTCACCACACAAACACAGTGGCTGCGAGAGCAGGTCAGAGACTAGGAATACTGTGGTGAGTAACTCACCTCCTGACTCCTCAAAGCCTGTCAACCATCTAAAAGGCACAAGTCAGGAGTGTGATGGAACACTCTCCATTTGCCTGGATGGGTGCAGCCCCAACAACACTCAAGAAGCTCGACACCATCCAGGGTAAAGCAGCTGCAAGATTGGCACCACATCCACAAACATCCACTCCCCCCACCACCGACGCTCAGTAGCAGCAGTGTGTACTATCTACAAGATGCACTGCAGGAATTCACCAAAGATCCTCAGGCAGCACCTTCCAAACCCATGATCACTTCCATCTAGAAGGACAAGGGCAGCAGATACATGGGAACACCACCACCTGCGAGTTCCCTTCCAATCCACTCACCATCCTGACTTGGAAATATATTGCCGTTCCTTCAGAGTTGCCGGGTCAAAATCCTGGAATTCCCTACCCTAAGGGTATTGTGGGTCAAACCACGGCACAAGGACTGCAGGGGTTCAAGTTGGCAGCTCACTCCCACCTTCTCAAGGGGCAACTAGAGTAATGAACTCTGGCCCAGCCAGCGATGCCCACATCCCACGAGCGAGAAATCTGCGACCACTGCAGCAGCAATACTCAATCTTCTGTCAGGCCATCCTGAAAATGCTGATAAATATTGATGAATGATGGTCTAATATTGAAATGTTAGAGAGTACTTTATCAGCTTGAATAGGAAGTTGATTCGCTTAGGTGGCTGATATGCAATGTACAATAGCATCAACAGGGTGTGTTCAATTGCTGCGCCAGCTGAAGTTACCATGAAAGACACGCCATCTGAGCCTTTCCCCTCACCTGAGGCATGGTGCCCCTCAAGTTTAACCGTCACCAGTTCTCTCTCTCTCTAATAAGAGCAGGACTATGATGATAACATTTTGATTTCAGTAGTAGACAGAAGAATGTTATATAAACACGTCTGACTTTTTATGCGTTCACCAGGACTAATTTTGAGGCTATGTTGTTGAGTACTTTTTTTTCTTGTTGAAGCAAAATTATCAAAGATTTCTCCATGTCCCCTTAAGATAAACTACTCGCAGAAATATGTACATCTTTACGTCTCTGATATCATTTAATAACCACGTTCTGTGTCAGCCAAAAAGAAAGCTACAACAGCTTTTAAAACGTTCCAGACCCACCAGAAGTATAAAAATGAAACCCTATGCCAAAGAATCTTGCCACATGGTTCAGGGAATGTCCTGGAATTGAAAAGTATTATTAAAATACTGAAATAATTTAAACAGATTAAGATTTAACAGGTCAATGCTTTCCTTGGGGATGCTTTAAACATTTGTCTATTTATTTTTTAATGAGGTGTTAATGTTGTTTAGCTAGTTTCTATTACCTTTCTGTCTGCAAGAAATTTTTAACAAGAAAGGTGTAAGTAAGCCTTGTGGTACCATACTTTTCAATATGTCTATCTATCTATCTAATTTGATTAGGATTCGTCTGTCTCAGACAAACCAAATTGTACCGAAGGTTGCTACAAAAACTTTAACTGGAAACAGAAAGACATGATTAAAAAGATGCGATATAACAATGCTGTGTCAGCAGATAATCTACAAACTCAACTAAAGATGACTTCCTTTATGTACAACTAGAGACATTCACCAAAGCTGGAAGTAGCAAGCATGGCGTTTGATTCTAGCCCTGAAATAGTTAAAAGTCCTTGTCCGTTTTAGGACAAAAATGTTTTAGTATACAACATTTTAAACCCCGATAGGTTAATATCACAGCATTTCTGTTATCGGTTCTGTCAGCTCCATGCTGTCTATCGCACTGGTACAGTATAAGGGGCTCTGCACTTTCTGTAAAAGGAAGCAGCTCCATGTAAAATAAAGCAGTCGGCAATGGTACAATAAATAAGCAATGAGTTGTGCAGTCCAGTCAATGTCTCATTCCTCAGAAAACATACATCCTGGAGAAATGATGCTACTTTGGAGGAACATTTTGCACAATTACTGGGAAAATGATTCTTTTTCAACTGCTGAATTTATACAAAGTGAAACAAAGCATTGCTAGACTCATATGCACAGCACCAGATACTGTTAAATCCATCAGCACATGGCTCAATGTTTATGATACATGTATTGTATAAGAGTTACAGTATAAAATATGGCCTTTAAAAATCTTTCCTGGGATCCCTCTAGGCTTCAGTGCACATGACAGGGTGAAATCATTTGAATTCTGGGCTGCATCACAGTGATGTTGTTTCCCACTTTTGAATCTGTTGAAGGAGCTTGTCATTTGCTCCCAGTGTGCACTGTGGTTACTGAAGTCGATCTTGCTCTCCCCTCTGATCCTAATGGAGATATCCCAGAAGGAGAAGACACAGATGACACTATACTGCAGGCAGTGGATGCAGACACACCTACAGGAAACCCATCAGGGCAGAGAAGAAAACAATAAGACAAAGGCAGATGTAAGCATTGAGAGAACAACAATTAGCATCAGCACTCAGTTTAAAAATTAACACACCTATCGTTGCTGATTCAAGTCTTCAAGATATTAACAGAAAAATACAGGAAGACAAACTGTTTTCACTGACCGGCAATTCTAGAACTAGGGACATAGTCTGAGAATTAGGATCAGACAGCTCAGGAGAGATTACGTCATAGTGATGTACCACACAGAAACGAAACCTTGAGGTCCAATTTGTTCATGCCAACCAGATATCCTAAATTAACCAAGTCCCACTTGACCATATCATTCTCAACTCTTCTAATCATGCACTTATTCAGATGCCTTCTCCAGATGTTCGGGACCATTTCTACACATAGAAGGTGGCAGAGGTTTGGAACTCTCTTCCAAAAATGGCAGGGGATGTCGGATCCATTGATCATTTTAAATCTGAGATAAATACATTTTTGTTAAGCAAAGGCATTAAGGAATAATGGCTAAAGGCAGGTACATGGAATTGCGTCACAGATTCGCAATGTTCCCACTGAAAAGCAAAACAGGTTCGAGGATGAATGGCCCACCCTGTTCCTATATTCCTATGGTTAACTTTAACAGCCTCAAAAAATCCTTGATTATTTGTTCAAAGGATACAATTGATATTTACATTGTCAGAAATCCATAAGAATGATGCGGTAAATTTGAAGGAAACTTCTAACAATTGTAAATAAAACCATCTTTACTTGCACACAGAGAGCAGATCAAAAAGTCATCACTAGAGAGATGTGTTATGGTCAATGACACACAGAACCGAATAGATGCAGCACAGAAAGAGGTCATTGGGTCCTTTTAGATCTATGCTGCTCCTTTGCAAGAGTGATTGAGCTAGCAGAGTGCTATGTCTCTACGTCAAATTTTGATTTGGTAAAAATTGCAGACTTTGGGAGAAGAGGACTGAAATGTTCACTTCTGGTACCTTCCTTGTTTCAAAAACTACAGGAAGGATCACTTGATCTGAAACGTTAACTCTGATATTTCTCTACAGATGCTGCCAGACCTGCTGAGTCTTTCCACAATTTCTATCTTTGTGAACTTTGTTGCAATAGCAACATTTAATAACTCATAATCTGACAAAAACTGTAATAAGATTGACATGGTTTTCTCACAGTTCACACAAAAATCAATTATCTACGAAACCAGTGAAATTATCAGGATGTGAAGGTTTTGGAGAGAACATAGAAGATAAATTTTTCAAACTGTTTCAGGAATGAGGTGTTTAATCAGGCTGTTGCTCTCCGGCTGCAGAGCAGAGAAAACTAAGAGAAGTCGCATCGGAAATGCTTGAAGCTACAAAGGTTCATACACGGTAAGGAGAGGGAAATGGTTGCCAAAGGATGATTACACAGATGTAACATCAATATCAAAAGAACTAGAGGCAACACAAAGGAGAAGTGCTTCTGCAGATGGGTGGCTAGGATTTGGAATACACCATCTGATGGGGAGATGGATAGATTCCATACTCATATCTAGGAGGGAGCTCAAGAAGCATTGGAAGAAGCAGAAATTACAGGTAAGTGCAGGAGGGCTATGTGGATACTTAATCAAAGGATTTAATAACTTGAAGGGTTTCGGAATAGTTAATCTGTTTCTATTGATGGATGTGTTGAGAACCAGAGAGCATTGGTTAAAGATGGGTGTAAAATGATACAAAGATGGCACGAGGACAAAACTCTTTAGGCAGCAAGTGATTTGAATCTGGAATACACTGCCTGAGAGTGTGGTGGAGCTGAGTCCAACTGAAGCTTTCAGGTGGGAATTTGGACAAGACCAAGGGAAATTTAAACAGCAGCAAGAGAGAAAATGCAGGGAGTGGGGAAGTTAAATTGTTCGTGCAGAGAGCTAGCACAGTGAACTCATGCTCTCCTTCCCTGCTGTGATCTTTCTGTGAATTTTTTTGTGATTGAATGGGTTTTGAAGGGTCCATGGCTGGAAGAATGTTACCATGTCAGATCAGAAGGAATTTTGTATGTATATGCAATGTGATTGGTATGATAGTGTCTTTACTGACTCGAGCAGCCTATAAGTTATCTTACGTGCAATTAAAAATAAATCTCTGTGTATGTGTTGCCTTTCTATTAAATGTTTCGCTTCCTGGCTGCAGTTAGTGACATGCATACAAGGTGAAACGAGATGATTGGTAAAGTATTTGTTTTAAGGCTGTCACGTGAGAATAAGTGGATCTGCTCCAATACTGGTGACAGAACAGAAGCAGAAAGGCTGTAGCAGTGTTTTAAGGAGATTGCACCCACTGTATGCTAAAGGGCTGATTTCATGACTATTCTCTGGCAGCAAGGATCCAAACCAGCAGGAATGTGAGTTGTGAATTTAAATGTGCTCAGCAGTGTTGGCACGCTGTTCTCTCACCACTTAATGCCCATGGGAAACAAAGTTTTGGATGCAGTGCCCCCCCAAATAGTTTCTGTGCCCTCTCTGTGAATGAGATGCCCATTGGCCATACAGAGTTGGAAAATGATTCTTTTTTTGTACAGTCTTGTCTAAATCTACTAAAAACATCAAGATCACAATGGGTTAGGCAGCATCCATAGAGAGACAGTAAGCTAAAGTTTTGTTCTAGATAACTCTTCATCAGGGGTCTAAACGTATTTTGGGAAACTGAAAAACTTTGGGAGGTCGAAACCCCCAGGATGTTTTCTCAGGATGCTGCTCCAGGTTTGGTGCATTCAGTAAGTCTGGAAAAAGCTGTCTCCTTTCCCTCCCCCTCGGATAAATGTAACTCTTTGTACTTACACTCTTTACGAGATGTGACATCTGGCAGTGGATTGCTGGGCGTGCGGTTGGTTTGTGTATTCAGATTCGATCCATCCTGACTGCTGCCCAGGTGCAGCCTTCTCATGTGTCTTATAACAGCTGTGGCATTAAACGCTTGCTGCAATCAAGTTCACATTTAGTTCCGTAATATACAGAAAGGAAACTGTTTGGGTCCAATTTTCCGAAACAGTACATTTAATTTAGAGTGACATGGAATAAAGTACAAATGATAGAGACCAGAGAAGGTATTCCATTAGAAAATCCATCATAAAGCACATGAATAATTCTGAAGATTTACACTATAAATTGTTCCATAAAATTGCTGAATAAATCAATTAATAATTTTGATTGTATTGCCTTAAATGTTCACTCCCTCCATTACTGATACTCAGTAGCAACAGTGTGTGCTATCTACCAGATAGTCTGCAAAAGTTCACAAAGAATCCTTTGATTGCACGTTCCAAATTTGATCAGTACCATCTAGAAGGTCAAGAGTAGCAGATTCATGGGAGCAACAGCACATGCAGGTTCCTCGCTGAGCCACACACCATCCTGACTGGAAATGGCATCACTGTAACCATCGCTTTCACTGGTTCCAATCATACTGACCAGATGGTAATCCTAGAACTCCCCTTCTAAGAGCGCTATGGGTGTCCCGACACCACACAGGCTGCAGTGGTTCAAGAAGGCAGCTCATAACCACCTTGTCAAGGGCAACTAAAAATGGGCAATAAATGCCAGTCTTCAGTGACACTCCCATCCAATGAATGAACAAAATGACCTTCTCAGACGAAACAGGGTAATGATGATAAGAGACGGAGGAAAAACCAGGAAACCTAAAATGTAGCAAACGGCATTGTTTCATTTTCCCTGGTCTATCACAAACTCATTGCAGTTTATTCCAGTCAGTCTAAAGCAGGAACTTAAAAACAGAACCCAAATAATCAAAAGATGCCAATGTTTTGAATGCATTTAGAATGAAACAACACAGATTTCAGCCGTGTTAATATGCAGACAGTTTAGCCGACTCAGGTGCTGGGTATCTGAAACAGAAACAGAAATCATTGGAGAAACTCAGCAGGTCTGGCAGCTTCTGTGGAGACAGAGATAAAGCAGAGTTGATGTTTCATGTCCAGGGGCTCTTCATCAGATCTCAATGAAGAAAAATTTCAGTCAATTCAAAATGTTAACTCTGTGTTCTTCCACAGATGCTGAGAGACTGCTGAGTTTTGCCAGCAAGTCCTGGTTTGGCTTCTCTTTTATCTGCACCTATAGTTCCTCTCAAACAGACAAATCCTTGTCTCAGCTGAAGGGCACTTATGATTTGCCTTCAAGGAAGCCTGATACAGGATTGACTCACTGATTTCTCTGCTCTACCACACTTGTAAAAAGGCTCTCTGCTGTTTCAACCTCGACAAAATAATCAAATGCTTAATTCATCCATCACTGGTATCACTGAATCATAGAATCCCTACAATGCAGAAGCATGCCATTCAGCCCATCAAGTCCGCACAGCCCTGTTGAAGAACTATCCTATGCCCGTAACTCTGCATTTCCCGTGGCTAACCCACCTAGACTGCACATGATGGGTTATTATGGGCAATTTCCTGTTGCCAATTCACCCAGCTTGCACATCGTTGGACTGTGGGAGGAAACAGGGGCGCCTGGAGGAAACCCACACAGACATGGGGAGAATGTGCAAACTTCACACAGACAGAGTGAGGCTAGAATGAACCCAAGGCTCTGGCACTGTGATGCAGCAGTGCTAACCACTGAGCCACCATGCTGCCATGCTCTACAATGCTCCCATGAAATGTCTTGGGACATTGTATTGTGCTGAAGGCACTAGAGAGGTGAAAGCTGGGGTTGTTGTGAACAATTTTCACTTCCTGAATAAACAGGGGACGTATTTGTGCATTTTATCCACCATCCTGTCGAGATCTCGCCCTTATCAGCGTTTCACTGACAGGCCTGGATCCTGCCATTACCGGGCAGTAGTCAAGAAAAGATGAATGGATTAGTTATTGGGTAACACAATCTGTTTTAACAATCATCAACGTGCTCACAGGAAAACACAAGGTGCTGGAGAATCCTGAATCATGACAAACATCTCTTTTTGAAATGACCTCGTTGTCCTACATTGATTGGACCATTCATCTGTTGAATTTTAATGTATGGACCAAAGTCTGAAAGCTGGGAAGGTATAAAATGGGACAGCATTCCATGTGGCGCCATTTGTAACTTTTAAACCAAACAGCAGCTGTGTTATAACCATTGCATTGCTTTGTGGGAAAAGGAGCAACTTACCCTCCACTTGCTTTTAGCAAAGTTCTTTCGGATTTGTGCACTGACGGACTCGTGAATGTTCTTGTTCAACGCTGTGTCTCCAGCAATCCTGCAAAACAATCAGCATCGGGTATTCGTGAAAGAGGTTCCGTAAAGGACCACACTTCCGACTGTAAACTGGAAAAATAGGAGCTGCCAGAAGTACTAGGAGGGTTCATACTGCAACTTGAAAATCAAGTGGGATTGTATGGAATACCCTTTTGAAGACTACATTACTTTCTGGAGGAGTGAGGTTGGTACAATATAACACTGGTACCAGGAGCCTTTAAGCTGAGGATAGTTTGTCTACTGAAAGCCTTCAGATTGGTCAAGCTGTGATTTGTTAAGACTTGTGATTACAGTGTTGCTAGAGATATTCAGAAACCTGCAGACAGGAATACCTCTCTCTCTCTCCTTTCTGTCTAAACGAGTCGTCAAAAAAACTTAAAGACTCAAAAGAAAGAATTCTAATTCAAAAAAAGGGCCCAGGTCCATCCGACCAACTACTTGAAATGAAGGTCAACTATTGCTGTGCAGACCACATTGTATCATCATTACTAAAACTAAATGACAGTCAGAAAGGAAGACTCTCCATTCCTTGACATTTTAAAAGCTAATCTACAGAAATTGTTTTCGCTCACTCTATCTCGTTACTCATAATATTTGTGTCAAATCCTTTGTTTTGTTTGTGGATGAGATGACTGACCTCCAACAGCCATAACCATCTTCCTCGGTGTCAGGTATGACTCCAGCCACAGCAGCGTTTACCCCCCAGTTCCCATTGATTCCAGTTTTGCCAGGGCTCCATGATGCCACACTTGATCAAGTGCAGCCTTAATTTCCAGAGCTGTCACTCTCACCTCACTTCTGGAATTCAGCTCTTTTGAACCAAGGCTGTAATGAGATCAGACGCTGAGTGGCCCTGGTGGAACCCAAACTGGGCGTCACTGAGCAGGTTATTGCTGAGCAGGTGCTGCTTGATAGTGCTGTTAGCGACATCTTCCATCGCTTTATTGAGATTGAGAGGAGACTGATGGGGCGGTAACTGGCCGGGTTGGATTTGTGATCAGTGATAATGGGAACTGCAGATGCTGGAGAATCCAAGATAACAAAATGTGAAACTGGATGAACACAGCAGGCTGAGCAGCATCTTAGGAACATAAAAGCTGATGTTTCAGGCCTGGACCCTTCATCAGAAAAGGCTGGATTTGTCCTGCTTTTTATGTATGGGACAAACTTGGGTAATTTTCTATATTGTTGGGTAGATGCCAGTGTTGTAACTGTACTGGAACAGCTTGGCTAGGGGAGTGGCAAGTTCTGGAGCACGTCTTCAGTGCTATTGCTGGGATGTTGTCAGGGCCCATAGCCTTTGCTGTATCCAGTGTCTCCAACCGTTTCTTGATATCACGTGGAGTGAATCAAATTGCTTGAAGACTGGTACCTGTAATTCTGGGGACACTGGAGGAGACCGAGATGGATCATCCACTTGGCACTTCTGGCTGAAGATTACTGTGAATGCTTCAGCCTTATCTTTTGCACTGATGTGCTGGGATTTTCCATCATTGAGGATGGGGATATTTGTGGGGCCTCCTCCTCCAGTGAGTTGTTTCATTGCCCATCACCATTCACAACTGGAAGAGGCAGGACTAGAGAGCTTAAATCTGATCTGTTGCTTAGCTCTGTCTATCACATGCTGCTTTTGCAGTTTGGTGTGCAAGTCCTGTTTGGTAGCTTCACCAGGTTGACACCTCATCCTCAGGTTTGCCTGGTGCTGCTCCTAGCATGCTCTCCTGCACCCTCCTTTGATCCAGGGTTGATCCCCTGGCCTGATGGTACTGGTTGAGTGGAGGATATCCTGGGCCATGTGGTTACAGATTGTGCTGGAGTACAATTCTGCTGCTGTTGATGGCCCACAGCGCCTCATAGATGCCCAGTTTTGAGTTGCTAGATCTGTTCGAAGTCTGTCCCATTTAGCACGGGGATAGAGCCACACAACATGATGGAGGTTGCTCTCAATGTGAAGGCGGGACTTCGTCTCCACAAGGACTGTGCGATGGTCACTCTCACCGATACTGTCATGGATAGATGTAAATGCAGCTGGCAGATTGGTAAGGATGAGGTCGAGTATGTTTTTCCCTCTTGTTGGTTCCCTCACTGCCTGCCGCAGACCCAGTCTAGCAGCTGTGTCCTTTAGGACCCGACCAGCTCCATCAGTAGTACTGCTGCTGAACCACTCTTGGCGGTGGGCATTGAAATCCCCTACCCAGAGTACATTTTGCATCCTTGCCATCCTCAGTGATTCCTCCAAGTGTTGTTCAGCATGCAGGAATGTTATTCATCAGCTGAGGGGGGACAGTACGTGGTAATCAGCAGGAGGCTTCCTTGCCTATGTTAAATGATTATCAAGAGCAAACCGAATGAATGTTAACCTAATTACGGTGAGAAGTTGGGATATGACTTGAACTTAATTGTTTACTTAGTTGAGCCAGCACAAATGCAATGGGCTGAATAGCCATATTCCGCACTGTTACAATTCTGGCATTCCACGGTAGAAATAATACTGGAAATGTTTTAGGATTTCAGGATATTTCTGTGATAAATGAGATCCTCCTGCTCATTGCATATAATCATAGAATCCCTACAGTGTAGGAGCAGGCTATTCAGCTCATCAAGCCCCCACCAACCCTCTGAAGAGCATCCCGCCCAGACCATCCCCCAACCTAACCCTGCTAACCCATCTTGCCTGCACATCCCTGAGCACTACTGGCAATCAAGCATGGCTAATGCACCTAGCCTGCACATCTTTGGGCCGTGGGGGGAGGCCGGGAGCACCCGGAGGGAACCCACACAGACATGGGGAGAATGTGCAAGCTCCACACAGTCATTCGCTTGAGGATGGAATCGAACCCGGGTCCCTGGCGCTGAGAGGCAGCAGTGCTAATCACTGAGCCACCTTCATGATATGCACTTGGAACATAAATTAGGTGAAAGGTGACAGAATGGGACAGGTTGTCATTGCTGACACTCAAAACTCTTTAAGAACGATGATGGGAGAAAAGACAGAAAGACTATTTATTAGCATGTAAACATTCACCAAATTTAGTCCTGATAATCAGATTCCTTTATTGCACACTTTGATAAAGTAATCCTGCCTGTGAAAGTCAGCCAGCCCCAAAGATGGCTCTTCATATTTGTTTAATGATACATTCCGGGATGTGAGGATCACTGTCAAGTCCAGGACTAATTGTGTATGAGATAGGTCACAGACAAAGCCATCTTGCTCATTATATTCATTACAGTTTGAAAGTGTTATCCCAATTAGTCACACTTCCCTGTTCTGTCTCCATAACCTGGCAGCTTCTTCCTCTCGAAATAAAGACACGTTCAACAAGCCTTCATTTCTTGCCTGTACGTTATATCTATGTGTATGCCATTCCAGTATTCATGATTAATATCTCTTAATGTTCCATTCACACTGTTCTGTCATTTCTGATTCATTAGCTGCACTTCCTTACAATGATAAAGTGGGATGAATAATGTCAAAAAGCAAGCTCCAGTATTCGAGAGTGAGTTTGTTCACACATAAAATCTCAGTTTCTTCATCACGTTGCCAAAGTTTCCAAAAAGTCAAGATTTTCACAGATTGAAAATGTTCAATCCTGAGGCAAGATTTCTACAATGGAAACAAAATCAGAAATTGCTGGAAAAGCCAGCAGCTGTGGAGAGAAATCAGAGTTAACGTTTTGGGATGAGTGGCCCTTCGTGTGTTGTTTGCTCTGAAAAGCTTTCTCAAACCCAACGCTTTGGCTGGACAGCTGACTATGCTGGTAACCCTCCTACCTGTCTTCCCTCTTGCTTTAGCTGGGCTCTCAGCTTTGTGTCTTTTGAAAAGTTTTCTTCACCCAGGGAATCAGAAACTTGTGGAATTCTCTGCCACAGGAAACGGTTGAGGCCAAAACACTAAATGTTTTCAAGAAAGAATTAGATATAGTCTAAAGGGAGAAAAGGGGAGAAAGCGGGAACGAGGGTCTGAGTTGGATGATCAGCAGTAATGTCTGCTCCTATGTCTTATGGGCTTATGATGGTACTGAATGGTGGAATATTCGGAGGGCCGAATAGCCTGGTCCTCCTACTATTTTCTATTGGAACAAACCACTGAACTTCAACATGGCTTTGTTTCTAAAATATAAACAACTGGAGCTTGGCAGAAATTAAATCTTAAATATCAGCCAACAAGTACAACATGTGAAAAATAATATTTGGATAAGGTCTTCTATTGTTATCTCTAATTGTTTTCATATGATTAAAACTTCTCATCGCAAACATATTTCCTTAACACAATGCTGTTCATCTCAGATTTACTCCATGGGGTAGGGATCAGTTTCAAGTGCGTCTATTGAAAAGTATTTCATTTCTCCAGCTCCTTAAATGGACTCATGGACAAACGGAACGAAAACCTTTTTCCTTCAATACAAGAACCAGATGCTGTTGGTTTTCTTTTGTGTGTTGTGCATTAAACATGCGTCAATATCATACCTGAAATTCTCAGGAAAATTGGTTAAATGGCCTGTGTGCAAGGGAATACTTCCTGGCATCTATTTTAATTGAACCCCTCACTGTGATAAATCGATGGTCTCTTGCCCTGTTGGACCTGAAATCAATGTTCTGCGTTTCTCATCCTTAGCTCGCTAAGAATTTTATTTGGTCACTTTTGGCTTGGTTCCCTCCAGAAATAGAGGGACTATATGTTGTACTCTTCTGGGAGGAGGTTCTGGAAGAGGAAATCAAACAACAGAGTAACATTACAGAGTTTTAAATAAATACATCAAAGAGTTTGCCTGTTCAATTTGTTTTCCAGATGCTCAGTTGGAAACAGACGAATCATACACAGGACTCACATCTGTATCCCAGGAGATCAGTAATCTGATTCTGATCAAGCACATAGGAGAGGAACAGAGAAGATCTCGCAGGTATCCTGGTCACTATTTAGCTGTTCATCAACTTTCGAAATGCTGGTTACCTGGATATTACCACTTTGTTATTTGGGGGAGTTTTGCTGTGCACAAATTGTGGGTACAATAATCCAAAAATACTTTGCTGGTCACAAAGCACTTTGAGGTGTCCAGTGGCTTTGAAAACCCAAGAAGTGCTATATAAATGGATTGAGCGCAATGTACAGGTTGAATGCTGGAAGTAGGACCCAATTGGTTGCCCACTGACTCCTCATGAATCATGGAAGCATTAATGCACTGAAAGAGGCAATTCAGTCCACTGTACCCACACTGCTTCTTAAATTGAGCATCATTACT
Source organism: Stegostoma tigrinum (assembly GCF_030684315.1). Lineage (NCBI taxonomy): Eukaryota > Metazoa > Chordata > Chondrichthyes > Orectolobiformes > Stegostomatidae > Stegostoma > Stegostoma tigrinum. The sequence continues at coordinate 5,053,498 of NC_081378.1, forward strand.
GCATCCGCTGTACCCGGTGTGGCCTCCTCTACATTGGCGAAACCAAGCGGAGGCTTGGGGACCGCTTTGCAGAACACCTACGCTCGGTTCACACTAAACAACTGCACCTCCCAGTCACAAGCCATTTTAACTCCCCCTCTCATTCCTCAGTCGACATGTCCATCATGGCCCTCCTGCACTGCCATAATGATGCTACCCGGAGGTTGCAGACACAGCACCTCATATTCTGCTTGGGAACCCTGCAGCCCAATGGTATCAATGTGGACTTCACAAGCTTCAAAATATCCCCTTCCCCCACTGCATCCCAAAACCAGCCCAGCTTGTGCTCACCTCCCTAACCTGTCCTTCCACCCATCTATCCCCTCCTCTCACCTCAAGCCCCACCTCCATTTCCTTCCGACTAACCTCATCCCGGCCCCCTGACCTGTCCATCCCTCCCGGAATGACCTACCCCCTCCCTACCTCCCCACCTACACTCGCCTCTACAGGCTCCATCCCCGCCTCTTTTAACTTGTCTGTCTCCTCTCCACATATCTTCTCCTCTATCCATCTTCAATCCGCCTCCCCCTCTCTCACTATTTATTTCAGAACCCCCTTCCCCTCACCCATTTCTGACAAAGGGACTCGGCCCAAAACGTCACCTTTAGTGCTCCTAAGATGCTGCTTGGCCTGCTGTGTTCATCCAGGTCCACACCTTGTGATCTCAGATTCTCCAGCATCTGCAGTTCCTATTATCTCTCATACCTAGTGCAAATATCTCCATACCCCCCACCAAACACAATTTATATCCTGTTAATCCTCCAATGCACCTCCTGAATACCTCCGTTGACCTGCCTCCCCTAAATTTCCAGGCTGTGCATTCCAGACCCTCACTAGTTGCAAATCACTTTAAATGAGAGAGGGGATGGTGTGGTTACTGTTGGCTCACTTTCTGACATTTATATTGTGGGGCCCAAAGAAGCGGAAATAAAACAAATCTCAGTTCCTGCTGCGTGACTCCAGTCACATTCCCATCAACGCCCACATTCCCAAATTAATCTTCATCCTGGCACTTATTCCAGCCAGTAATCAGTCTCCTGGGCACACCACTTTAACTTGCTTGCCTCCTTCCTTCTGCCTATTTCAGGTGGGCAGTTGTTTGGACCATCAGGAAAAGGGAGCAGAATTAGGCTGTTCAACCCATCAAGTCTGCTCTGTCTTTTGGTCCTGGCTGATATGTTTTTCAACCCCATCCTCCTGCCTTCTTGCCATAACTTTTGATCCTCTTACTAATCAAGGACCTATCTATTTCTGACTCAAAGATACTCAATGACTTGACCTCCATTGCAGTCGGTGGCAATGAGTGTCACGGGTTAACACCCTGCGGTGAAGAAACTAATCCACATCGCAGCTCTAGAGACCCTTCCCCTCATTCTCAGCCTCTGCTGTTGGGTCCTAGTCTCTCCTATAATAGCACAAACCTCAATGCCTTTGGGAGCAGAAAAGGGAGAGTAGAGAAGCTCATGCCCGCCCAATAGCCTTTCATTGTATACCCACCGAGTTAACATTCTGTCCCCGTTGCCAGAATCTGCCTGAAACATTAACCGATCTCACAAAACTGCCACTGTCAACATCTTGCTTCCTTATCCCATGCCAGGCATTGGTTCCACAATGACACAAAATTGGTTACGCCGCTTCTGAATTACTGCATTCAGTTCTGGTCTCCCTGCTGTGGGAAGGATTTGTTGTGAGGCCTGAAAGGATTCAGAAGAGATTTACAAGGATGTTGCTGGGGTTGGAGGGTTTGAGGTACAGAGAGAAGCTGAACAGGCCGGGGCTATATTTCCTGAATCGAAGGCCAAGGGGTGACCTCGCAGAGGTTAATGTAATCATGTGGGGCATGGATAGAGTGAATAATCGAGGTCTTTTCGCCAGATAGTGTGGCCTAAAACTGGAGGGCATAGGTTTAAGTGAGAGGGGATTTAAACTGGGCCTGAGGAGCAACTTTTGCACGCAGAGGATGGTCTGTATGGAATGACCTGCTGGTGGTGGTTGGTATAGTTAGAACATTTAAAAGGCATCTGGATGGGTACGTGAAAAAGAGGAGTTTTGAGGGATAGGGCCAAATGCTGGAATATGGGACAAGATTAATTCAGGATTTCTGGTTTGCACGGCCAAGTTGGGCCGAAGGGCTTGTTCCCGTGTTGTACAGCTCTATGACTCTATGACATGAGAAACATGAGCTGAAGTCGACATCATTTTGCCACAGAGCCTGCTCTACTGTCCAAATAAGGTCACAGTCGACGTTGGCTCCAGTGAGGCAGTGACGGTGAGAGTGGATCGGTGAGACAATGACGGTGAGAGCGGAGACGGTGAGAGGGGGGGTGGTGAGGCAGTGACGGTGAGAGGGGGGACGGTGAGGCAGTGACGGTGAGAGTGGGGCCGGTGAGGCAGTGATGGTGAGAGTGGGGACGGTGAGGCAGTGACGGTGCGAGTGGGGACGGTGAGACATTGACGGTGAAAGTGGGGACGGTGAGACAGTGACGGTGAGAGTGGGGACGGTGAGACAGTGATGGTGAGAGCGGGGATGGTGAGGCAGTGACGGCGAGAGTGGGGATGGTGAGGCAGTGACGGTGAGAGTGGGGATGGTGAGGCAGTGACGGTGAGAGTGGGATCGGTGAGGCAGTGACGGTGAGAGTGGGGCCGGTGAGGCAGTGACGGTGAGAGTGGGGACGGTGAGGCAGTGATGGTGCGAGTGGGGACAGTGAGACATTGACGGTGAAAGTGGGGACGGTGATACAGTGACGGTGAGGGGTGGACGGTGAGGCAGTGACGGTGAGAGTGGGGACGGTGAGGCAGTGACGGTGAGAGTGGGGTCGGTGAGGCAGTGACGGTGAGAGTGGGGCCAGTGAGGCAGTGACGGTGAGGGGGGGACGGTGAGGCAGAGACAGTGAGAGTGGGGACGGTGAGGCAGTGACAGTGAGAGTGGGGATGGTGAGACAGTGACGGTGAGAGCGGGGACGGTGAGGCAGTGACGGCGAGAGTGGGGATGGTGAGGCAGTGACGGTGAGAGTGGGGCCGGTGAGGCAGTGACGGTGAGAGTGGGGACGGTGAGGCAGTGACGGTGCGAGTGGGGACGGTGAGACATTGACGGTGAAAGTGGGGACGGTGAGGCAGTGACGGTGAGAGTGGGGACGGTGAGGCAGTGACGGTGTGAGTGGGGACGGTGAGACATTGACGGTGAAAGTGGGGACGGTGAGACAGTGACGGCTAGAGTGGGGATGGTGAGGCAGTGACGGTGAGAGGGGGGACGGTGAGGCAGTGACGGTGAGAGTGGGGTCGGTGAGGCAGTGACGGTGAGAGTGGGGCCAGTGAGGCAGTGACGGTGAGGGGGGGACGGTGAGGCAGTGACGGTGAGAGTGGGGACGGTGAGGCAGTGACAGTGAGAGTGGGGATGGTGAGACATTGACGGTGAGAGTGGGGACGGTGAGACAGTGACGGTGAGAGCGGGGACGGTGAGGCAGTGACGGCGAGAGTGGGGATGGTGAGGCAGTGACGGTGAGAGTGTGGTCGGTGAGGCAGTGACGGTGAGAGTGGGGATGGTGAGGCAGTGACGGTGAGAGTGTGGTCGGTGAGGCAGTGACGGTGAGAGTGGGGTCGGTGAGGCAGTGACGGTGAGAGTGGGGACAGTGAGACAGTGACAGTGAGAGTGGGGACAGGGAGACAGTGACGGTGAGAGTGGGGCCAGTGAGGCAGTGACGGTGAGAGGGGGGACGGTGAGACAGTGACGGTGAGAGTGGAACCGGTGAGACAGTGACGGTGAGAGTGGGGCCGGTGAGGCAGTGACGGTGAGAGTGGGGATGGTGAGGCAGTGACGGTGAGAGTGTGGTCGGTGAGGCAGTGACGGTGAGAGTGGGGTCGGTGAGGCAGTGACGGTGAGAGTGGGGACAGTGAGACAGTGACAGTAAGAGTGGGGACAGGGAGACAGTGACGGTGAGAGTGGGGCCAGTGAGGCAGTGACGGTGAGAGGGGGGACGGTGAGACAGTGACGGTGAGAGTGGGGCCGGTGAGGCAGTGACGGTGAGAGTGGAACCGGTGAGACAGTGACGGTGAGAGTGGGGCCGGTGAGGCAGTGACAGTGAGAGTGAGGTCGGTGAGGCAGTGACAGTGAGAGCGGGGACGGTGAGACAGTGATGGTGGGAGTGGGGACGGTGAGACAATGACGGTGATAGTGGGACGGTGAGGCAGCCCAGAGCGAGACACTGGCAGTGGCATGGTGAAGGCTGGAAAGCCCGGAGTGGGACTGTGGCAGTGGAAAGGAAAGTTGGGCTATCTTAAGTTATATTTCTTTTCGTGTCTTATTTCAAATTAATGTGAATGGCAGCATGTATGTACAGCAATGGTACACACTTCCCACTGTCATTGTACATTCACTGCACGTGACTATAAATCTGTCAAATTTAAAGAAAGGGAATATACTGAGACGGGTAGATGAAGTAGGAGGTTTTGGTGTGCATGTGCACAGGTGCCTAAAGGCAGCAGTACAGATAGGTAAGGTTATAACAGAGGCTCTCTTCCATTGGCAGGGTGTGCAATACAAAAGTAGAGATATCATGATGAAACTGTATGAGACAGTGATGAAGCCACACTTGGAAAATTGTGTGCATTTTTGGTCACCACATTTCAGGAAGGACCTAATTATAGTCATAGGCTTATAGAGTAATACAGCATGGAAACAGGCCCTTCGGCCCAAACTGGTCCACGCTGACCATAGTGCCCACTCAGCTAGTTCCAATTCCCTGCATTTGGCCCATATCCCTCTCAACCCTTGACAACAAAATGTGAGGCTGGATGAACACAGCAGGCCAAGCAGCATCTCAGGAGCACAAAAGCTGATGTTTCGGACCTAGACCCTTCCTCTCAACCCTTCCCGTCCACACCAAACATTTACAACTCTCCAGGGGGTGGGGAGAGAATTCCAAAGATTCGGATCCCTTTAGAAAAGAAATGTTTGCTTGGGAAATTTGTCCCTTCATCTGAGACTGTGTCTCCATTCCAAATCTAATGGGGACATTCTCGAAGTGTCAATCACGTAAGATCCTCTGGGAATCTGAACATTTGGTTGCTAGTATCTTAATGGACAAATCCTAAATTGTCCAGAAATCAGCTCTGCGTTAACACACGGGAATTTAGTCTGACCATGTTGAATATTAATAGCTTGATCACCCAAAGGTTGCCAAGAAGTTTTGAAGAAATCTTGTCTGTCCTCTGCCACTAGCAGCATGCCTGTTCTCAGCCAATATTTCTGTCACTCCAAAGGTCTTGCCTTTGAACTGGAAATTGGGCTTTAATACCTCCTTTATTTGGTTCAATAAGTTACCTGCTGTTTATAGGCAGGTAGCTATCCCAGATCTGACCTCTTGGCAAGTGGTTGAGAATCTGGGCCATGCTAGGATCTCAGCAGGAGACTCTAGTCCCACGTTCTTCCTTCTCCCAATGCATTTCGCCATAAAACTCCTGCAAAAGGTTTAACGTCGATGTCCTATCATCAGAACTGGGAAAAGTTCAAGATGTAACAGGTTCTGAGCTGCTACTTTTTGTCAGCATCAAAACTCCTTATTTTTTTTTCATTCAGCAATAACTCTGGGATCAGTAAAGATATGAGGTGACCTATGACCCAGTGCTCAACATAAATGATTTCTATCACAGTCTGTTACTCAGAAATAGTGGAAAGAGTAGAACTAAGGCAATAATTTAGTCCTTAGTGCAGGTGCAGAAAGTATTCTTGTGCACATCCATTGTAACACAGAGAAAATTAACAACAGCTGATTCCTAACCAAACCACAAGAAGCTAAATGTTCTCCCTGTTCAATTATGTGGTTTCTTAGCCTCTGTAGCCCCAGTTTCTGTCACATTCACACAGTAGCAGCGCCTGAAGATCCCAATTAAAAACCCACTCAATCCTCCGGTAGCTGACGCCAAGCTAAGCACTGGAGATATCTGGTAGCGCGAGCGAGGCTTACGTTACATCCAATTCTGGCAACGTGCGCCTCTACTGATTTGCTGAATTTTTTTGTGCCTGCACAGTCAGAAGCAGAGTAATCAGGATCGAGTGCTGTGAAGGCGAAGTAGCATCAGAATAAGCTGTCACTGAATTAATTAGGTATTGAGCTCACGGTGTTGAAGCTGTCTGCGTGGAGGGTGATGATGGAGGATATGTCGTTCACAACAAAGCATGCCCACATAATCAATGATAAATGTTGTAAGCACAAATCTCAAACAACCAAATCATCAGGATAAAGAATTGCTTCGGTGTTGTGGAACCTGCTCTGTATTCGTGAGTTGGGTTAAGCTTTCCTCCGAGTGGAGTGGCTTCTACATAAATAACAGAAAAGATCAAACAATGTACATTTAGAACATAGAACATAGAACATAGAACAGTACAGCACAGAACAGGCCCTTCAGCCCACGATGTTGTGCCGACCATTGATCCTCATGCATGCACCCTCAAATTTCTGTGACCATATGCATGTCCAGCAGTCACTTAAATGTCCCCAATGACCTTGCTTCCACAACTGCTGCTGGCAACGCATTCCATGCTCTCACAACTCTGTGTAAAGAACCTGCCTCTGACATCCCCTCTATACTTTCCTCCAACCAGCTTAAAACTATGACCCCTCGTGTTAGCCATTTCTGCCCTGGGAAATAGTCTCTGGCTATCAACTCTATCTATCCCTCTCATTATCTTGTATACCTCAATTAGGTCCCCTCTCCTCCTCCTTTTCTCCAATGAAAAAAGTCCGAGCTCAGTTAACCTCTCTTCATAAGATAAGCCCAGTTCTCTGTATTAATATTGAATGTACTCAGGGAAAATGTAACAACATCCCATTTGTTCCAATATTTCACACATTTATAGAGTCATAGAGTCATATAGCACAGAAACAGACCCTTCGGTTCAACTAAACCATGCCGAATATATCCCCAACTAAAATGGCCCCATGTGCATGCTCCCGGCCCATTTCCCTCCAAATCTAGTATCAGAGATAATAGGAACTGCAGATGCTGCAGAATCCGAGATAACAAAGTGTGAAGCTGGATGTACACAGCAGGCCAAGCAGCATCTCAGGAGCACAAAAGCTGACGTTTTGGGCCTAGACCCTTCATCAGAAAACGGGGAGGGGAAGGGGATTCTGACATAAATAGGGAGAGAGGGGGAGGCCGATCGAAGATGGAGAGAGGAGAAGATAGGTGGAGAGGAGACAGACAAGTTAAAGGGGCGGGGATGGAGCCTGTAAAGGTGAATGTAGGTGGGGAGGTAGGGAGGGGATAGGTCAGTCCGGGGAGGACGGATAGGTCAAGGGGTGGGATGAGGTTAGTAGGTAGGGAATGGAGGTGCAGCTTGAGCTGGGAGGAGGGGATAGGTGGGAGGAAGGACAGGTTAGGGAGGCGGGGATGAGCTGGGCTGGCTTTGGGATGCAGTGAGGGGAGGGGAGATTTTGAAGCTGGTGAAATCCACATTGATACCATCGGTCTCAATATTTCCCAAGCGGAATATGAGTTGCTGTTCCTGCAACCTTCGGGTAGCATCGTTGTGGCACTGCATGAGGCCCATGATGGACATGTCATCTAAAGAATGGGAGGGGGAGTTGAAATAGTCATCTAGGGAATGGGAGGGGGAGTTAAAATGGTTGTCATTTCAACTCCCCCTCACATTCCTTAGATGACATGTCCATCCTGCAGTGCCTCAACGATGCCACCCAAAAGTTGCAGGAACAGCAACTCATATTCCGCTTGGGAACCCTGCAGCCCAATGGCATCAATGTGGATTTCACTAGCTTCAAAATCTCCCCTCACCCCACATGCCAGCCCAGCCCGTCCCCGCCTCCCTAACCTGTTCTTCGTCTCATTTGCCCCTCCTCCCACCTCAAGCTGCACTCCCATTTCCTTCCTACTAACCTCATCCCACCCCCTTGACCTATCCCCTCCCAACCTCCCCTTCTACACTCACCTTTACTGGCTCCATCCCTGCCTCTTTAACTTGTCTGTCTCCTCTCCACCTATCTTCTCCTCTATCCATCTTCGATCCGCCTCCCCCTCTCTCCCTATTTAGAATCCCCTTCCCGTGCCCCATTTCTGATGAAGAGTCTAGGCTCGAAATGTCAACTTTTGTGCTCCTGAGATGCTGCTTGGCCTGCTGTGTTCATCCAGCTTCACACTTTGTTGTCTCCCTCCAAATCTTTCCTGTTCATGTAAGTGTCTTTTAAATGTTGCACTTGGACCAGCATCCACCACTTCCTCGGGAAGTTCATTCCACACACAAACCACCTTCTGTGTGAAAAAATGCCTCTCATGTCTTATTTAAATCTTTCTCCTCTTGCCTTAAAAATGTGCCCTCAGTCTTGAAATGCTCCCATCCTCAGGAGAAGACAAGTACCATCAACTCTATCTAAACCCACCATTATCTTATAAACTTCTGTAAGGTCGCCTCTCAACCTCCTATGTCCCGGTGAAAAAAGGCCCGGCCTATGCAACCTTTCCTTCCAACTCAAACCTTCCATACCCAGCAACACCCTGGTAAATCTCTTCTGAGTCCTCTCCAGCTTAATAATATCCTTCCTACAACAGGGAAACCAGAATTGGTAAACAGTATTCCAGAAGAGGCCTCCCCAATGTCCTGTACAGCCTCAACATGATGTCCCAACTCCTACACTCAAAGGCCTGAGCAATGAAGGCAAGTGTGCCAAACGCCTTTTTAGCCACCCTGTCTATTAGTCAAATGGTTTCGAAATTGTTTTTGTGCTTCCAATTGTCTCCAAAAAAAAATCTTTTCTCAACAAGCTCCAAATCTAATAACTTTGGTCAGTGTGGATTAAACACATGAGGTGTCATATGGAAGCAATATGCCTACAGACAGGCGTCCAGAAGCTACATCAATTCCTTTACCTGCACAATCAAAACCCTGAAATATTGTATAGTTCACTGTTATTCTAGAATTCATCCATAATTCTAAGCGACCTGCACAACTATGATTCTTCCACAATGACTTATCTTCCAGCCAGGCCTAGATTTTCATAAACATTTGAAAACAAAGTAAAGGTATTGTTCAAAAATGCGGTCCATTCTTTAACCCACATCTTCCTAACATCAGTGAACAACCTGCTCACAGCACCTTAAGACAGTGAACTATCATGGCAAGGAATCAAATTAAAAAATGCTTTAAATGAGGGAAAATACACCTCTTTTTATAATGTTTCAAGTCTCAAGAAAACTGTGCGATGGCAAGGGGGAAATATATCAGCAGCCTTTTATATTTTGCTCACTGAATCAAAGAAGAAAGAGTTGAATTTGTGTAGCACCTGTGTGATTGCTGGGTAACCCAATGTACTCAGAATCCAATTCATTACAACAGGTGGAGTCACATTATAATGTAAATTAGAAACAAAAACAGAAATTGCTGGTAATTGACAAATGCACCAAAGCATGCTCCCCTGTTTTTCTTCAAAGTATGCCTCAAGATCTTTGCAAAAAACGGTCACTGTTCCAACATCTTAAATCATCTCAATCCACCTTTTGATTATTCCCGTTTAAAACCATCTCATCAAGTCTTCTGGGGAATGGCCACTTGACCCCAAACATTAACTCTGTTTTCTCTCTCTGCAGATGCTGCCAGGCCTGCTGAGTTTCTCCAGCAATTTCTGTTTTTGTCATCGGATCATGCCTGTTTTGGCAAGCATTGCCCAAATATGTTGGCAGAACACAGATTTGAGTCTGTGCCCCATTAGCAAAGCAGAAATAACAAAGGTATGAGTTGAACATCTCATCTGAAAGAAGTCATCTCTGACAGTACAGCACTGACTCAGTCCTACAGTGGTGTGTCAGTGTTAACTTTTGTGCATAACCCCCTGTTGACACCAAAGTAGGAATGCTACCAACTGAGCTCAAGTTGGCACCTCAGAGATTCCTGTTGGGACGCCTGGGGCCAGGACAGGACCAAGCTTAACTATGAGGAGGACAGGGAACAGTTAGAAGAGGCAGTTCAGGATTAAGCTCCACAATGAGTGGTCTGAAAAAATAGTCAGATTACCAAATTGCTTCAATGTGAACACCAGTGACACTGTGCTCTTCTGAATTGGTCTGAAGACTCTGTGCCAACAATTAATCTTGTACTCAAACCTGTTGGAATAGACTATAAGCAGATTCTTTAGAGAAAGCAGGCACACTCTAAGATTCCCAGCACATATCATGGTGGATCTTCAGTCATGCCTTGCGGAGCTAGGCTGCTCGCGCACAAAATATTAATTTTGCCGAATTGCTAAAAAGATTGGTCATAGAAAAATTGATTCTCTCCTGAGGGTTGCAATCAGCTCCAATGTGCTCCTGTGGCATCCATCCAGGAACCAGTCCTCAGGAACACATAATTTAAGCTCGAGGGTAGACATCCTAGCCCACTGTTGGAACAGTAGCAATGTCACTCTCTGTGATGGACTGTGCTTTTGCTGACTCGAGTGATTCAAAGTTTCCCTTTCAACGTGAGACAAAATGATCAATCCTAATGCAAATGTGATGAATTTTCAATGCTGTTAAAATACTGGACCGAGTTGCTGAAACAGCTGATTATTACAAGCAGTCATGAACCTCTTACTTTAAAAGTTAAACCAAACTCCGTTAGCCAATTTTTTTTAGGGAATAGCCACTGAGCTTGCAAATTATTGCGGATACATCTATTTTTAGAACAGTGAGTGCAGAAAGTGCAACACTACTGAGGGAGAATCTAAAAATGGAAAGAATTGCAGATGATGTAAATCAGCGACAAAAGTAGAAACAGAAATTGCTGGAATAGCTCAGGAAGAGTCACTCAACCTGAAATGTTAACTCTGATTTCTCTCGATAGATGCTGCCAGATTTGCTGAGTTTTTCCAGCAGCTTCTGTTCCTGTTTCTGAGGGAGAATCTAGTCTGCGTCTCGCCGTATTACCCTGTAAACCATAGCCAACAACGGGATTTCAATCCCTACCCATTCCTGTACACACTCTTACAAAGCTTAAGGTGGTGGACTGGTGCAAGATGTTAGTACATCTCTACACCTCATGCATTCGAACCCAGTGGAACCTAACTGTATGACTCCATCCTCTCTCCTGCAGGTTATAAGAAGCTTGTGTATGATGTTCATATAGGGCAGCCTCTTGTAGGTCTAGGCTCAAAACTCACTCAAAGCCTGAGCTTGATTCTGAGGCAGAATGTAATGTCACTCTTAAAGAAAGATTTGAATTTATACAGGGCCTCTCAGAATGTCCCGAAGTGTTTATTACAGTCCATGCAATACTGTTACTGATAACTCACCTGATTCATTAATGTCCTTTAGAGAATGAAATCTGTGTTTACCTGGTCTAGCCTACATGTGACTCAAGACCCACAGCAATGAGGTTAACCCTTAACTACCCACTGGGTAATTAGGGACGGACAATAAAAGCAGTGATGCCCCCATTCCGTGAATGAATAAAAAATAAAAACGGCTTTTTATTCCACCATGGCAGTGTGTGGAATTTAAATCCAAATACTAAATCAGAAATAGGAAGCTAGCAGTAACTGCAAAATCACTGTCGGATATCACAGTGCCCTTACCTTTCAGAGCGTTGATCCTGTGTCAGGTGAGAGAGGTGCACAGGCACAGAATATATAGGCAGAGAGATAACAGCAAGATAATTCTTATTCTTAAATACTTATCTATTCACATTCCTAATTACCAGGAATTACCTTGCCGTTATCTCTCCGCCTATATATTCTGTGCCCGTGCACCTCTCCATCTCACCTGATGAAGAAGCAGTGCACCTAAAGCTTGAAAGTTTAAACAAACCGTTAAGCTGTAACCTGGTGTTGCGTGACTTTCGACTTTGTCCACACTAGTCCCACGCCAGCAGCTCCACACCACATTATGCTTAGGAGAGGTAAATCTTCCACCTTTAGCTGGTCGGGCCAATGTGTCTCTCCAGAACCACAGCAATGTGGTCGATTCTAAACCGCCCTCAGACATGGCCCTTGCAAGGCACTGAATTCAGGGGCAATGAACAACAAAATTTGGCCTTACCAGAATAGTTCACATCCCACGAAAGAATATTATTGAAAACATTTCCACACCCCCTGTGGAGTACCGTGGTTTGCTATGATAAAGACACTACATAAATACAATTTGATGCATCCTCTGTGTAGTCTCCTTTTCATGGTTTGGCTAAAGTACTTTGCCATAGAAATGTGTCTCTTCACCCCTTTCACACATTCTCCTTCACTGCATACAGAACTTTCCTGAAATAGATATTCATCAAGAGTAAGATGAGAAGAGAAATTTTAAGAGTTCTGAAAAGCAGGATGTTATTATATCATCCTCAGCTCCCCCAAGTTACATCCTCACAAGCTTCTAGTCTTAATAAAGAACACTATTCCCACCTTATTGTAAACATAATTAGATCCATCACCTTTCATTATTTCATTTTACGCGCTGTGGCAAGATAGTCCAAGAACCAACTGTGCTTGCATCTTAATTCATCTGCCTACAAAAGATTAGTAATTCTTGCACTTCCCCCTATACAAGAGTTCTTCATTTAATATTTGCCACAATGGAATCTGACTTCTATCCTACTTCCTGAGGCTCAGTTGGCTAAATTTTATTAACCTTCAGCTTTCTGCTCAGAACCCGGGATTACAGGAGCTGACCTGTATCTCATCGGAGCTGAGGTGATGAAAGGCGACCTTACTGAAACATACACGATTCTGAGGAGGCTTGGTGTGGTCAGTACTAACAGCATGTTTTCCCCTTGTGGGGAGACAGTTTAGTAATTATGGTGTTTCTCATTTAAGATGTAGAGACAGAGGAAAGATTTCCTTGAGGGGGGTAGAAAGATCCTTGGAATTGTCTTCCACAGAGATCAGGAGAGCCTGGGCAGGCCATGGAATATACTCAAAGTTGAATTCAACAGAATTTTGATGAGCCGCAAATCTAAGGTTATGGGGGGAGTGTTTGGAGTCAGGCAGGAAATGGAGTAACAATCAGATCTTATTAAATAGAGCGGGTTCAAGGGATCCAAACTGTCATGCGATCTTCTGCATTTAACTGCGAGGACAAATGGAAATGGGTATAACGTTTCACTGGAAACTGTGCTCCTCTGACAATGCAGCACTCTCTCCATACTTGACTGGACTGTCAGCTTTGATATTTGCATTCAGAATTACGGAATATACCTTGAACTTATACAGATGTGCACATGTTACTCAGTGAGCCTTGGGTGACCATCAGTAAATGGGCCACACCCTGTCCCCTCTCTGCAGCTTATTCTATTGTGTTCAGTGATGGTGCCTGGCAAGTAGAGAAGTAGAGAAGTTAACTTGTCAAAGTAACTGGGTTGAGGAAACAGGATGCTGATTTATGAAGATAACTGAAGAGTTAACGCAGCACATCTGCACAGAAAGAGCAAGTACGGCTTCAGAGAAGAATGAGATGGTCAAGAGGTCAGGTGTCGGAGGTTGGAGGTTGCACAACACAATATTGGAGGTGTCGAGAGGAAGCATGCAAGCCCCATAGTAGTTTGCAGGAGTGCTTGTTGTGTCCAATGGAGCTACACCATCTAGATATAAGGGTTAGTGAGGTAAGTGGCCCGAATGGCAATCAGGCAGCCATATTGTACAGGTAGGGCAAATAAGGTGCTAAATCTGAAGACCAAAGTGTGTTGGTCTTCTTCTTTCATCCTGATTGCTGTTGCTGGCAAGTCGAACCATTTTTTTGCTCCCCTTAATTGCCTTTGAACTGAGTGGCTTCCCAGATCATTACAGAGGAGAGTAAACAATGATTCCAACCCTGACCAAATTCCTGCGGACAACTCTTATTCTCACTCTCCAAAGAGCTGTGGCTCCAAGGATTGCTTCCTGAGTCTCTAGAGGGGTGCACAAACACTGAAACATGGTCAGCATCATCTTAGCCCTAACCCTAACCCTAAATCCTAACCCAATCCCTAACCCTAAACCCTAACCCCTAAACCCTAATCCTAACCCTAAACCCTAAACCTAAATCCTAACCCAAACCCTAACCCTAAACCCTAACCCCTAAACCCTAACCCTAACCCTAAACCCTAACCCTAAATCCTAACCTAAACCCTAACCCCTAAACCCTAACCCTATCCCTAAACCCTAACCCTAAACCCAAGCCTATCGTACATCAAACTCAGCTGCCGCTCCTGTAAAATATCCTAATAAATGTTGTTCTGATTTTGTTTGTTAGTTTGTTATTGCTTTTCCATCATCCTCTGAGTTCTTCTCAACAATTTTCACACAGTCTGGTTTGGAAATATTTGATGAACAATGGGAATTTTATTCTATAACTTTTTTCCCCTGGGGCAATGTTTTGAAAACCAAGCTTATAATTCCCAAAATTGATTTTAAATGAAATTCTTCATTGTAGTATCCTAGCAGTGTATTTCTGTCTAATTACTAATGTTAAAGGATGATATTTAAATTCTATGCTTGAAACTTATATTTTGCAACAAAATCAACTGGAGGAAAGTAATGCTTGCAATGTGAACGGCCAAATACCTAAAACCTTTGTGCAAAATTTCTCAGCCCATGACTTTAAACCATGGTTTCAAAAGTGATCATTTCAAATGCCTCAGATAAAAGACTAACCAGGAAGTTAATGCCAATCTGTTCGACAATGATGTGCTATTTCTGCAAATGGTCACTTCTCAGCTCCTGCCATTACTCATTGAGAAGCAACCTTGAGATGGAATCGGAAGCTAATACTGTATAATAAAATGTGAGGCTGGATGAACACAGCAGGCCAAGCAGCATCTCAGGAGCACAAAAGCTGACGTTTCGGGCCTAGACCCTTCATCAGAGAGGGGGATGGGGGGAGGGAACTGGAATAAATAGGGAGAGAGGGGGAGGCGGACCGAAGATGGAGAGTAAAGAAGATAGGTGGAGAAGGTGTGGGTGGGGAGGTAGGGAGGGGATAGGTCAGTCCAGGGAAGACGGACAGGTCAAGGAGGTGGGATGAGGTTAGTAGGTAGCTGGGGGTGCGGCTTGGGGTGGGAGGAAGGGATGGGTGAGAGGAAGAACCGGTTAGGGAGGCAGAGACAGGTTGGACTGGTTTTGGGATGCAGTGGGTGGGGGGGAAGAGCTGGGCTGGTTGTGTGGTGCAGTGGGGGGAGGGGATGAACTGGGCTGGTTAGGTCCAACCTGTCTCTGCCTCCCTAACCGGTTCTTCCTCTCACCCATCCCTTCCTCCCACCCCAAGCCGCACCCCCAGCTACCTACTAACCTCATCCCACCTCCTTGACCTGTCCGTCTTCCCTGGACTGACCTATCCCCTCCCTACCTCCCCACCCACACCTTCTCCACCTATCTTCTTTACTCTCCATCTTCGGTCCGCCTCCCCCTCTCTCCCTATTTATTCCAGTTCCCTCCCCCCATCCCCCTCTCTGATGAAGGGTCTAGGCCCGAAACGTCAGCTTTTGTGCTCCTGAGATGCTGCTTGGCCTGCTGTGTTCATCCAGCCTCACATTTTATTATCTTGGAATCTCCAGCATCTGCAGTTCCCATTATCTCTAATACTGTATAATACTGTTTTGCTTTGGAATGTTCTCACAGTAAACTTTATAGCCCTGCTGGTTTGGTATCCCAACTGGTGAGACAGCTGCGAATTCAAATTCCTAAATTTCCTGTTGCTCAAATGTGGGTCATTTTCATTCGCGAGAGGAAACGCATTCCGTCTTACAGTCGATGAAAAGAAAGATGACCCACTCTCTGCCTCTTCTGAAGAAGGGTCCCGACCCGAAACGCCAACTTTCCTGCTCCTCTGATGCTCCCTGGCCTGCTGTGTTCCCCCAGTTCCACACTGTGTTATCTCTGACTCCAGCATCTCCAGTTCTTACTATCCCCACTCTCTGCCTCGCTTCATCTTCCAGATAGGTTTTGAACATCAGCAGTATGGAAGGGTATGGGGATGATGTGGGAAGGTGGAGTTGAGGGTGAGGATCGGCCAGAGTGCTGAATTTTACCAGCTGTCTGGAGACTGCCTGGAAGATGGGAGGCTGTGTGAAATGGTGGCAAGAAGGTTTGGGTGGGGAGCTAGATGTCTTGCTGCCATCTGAGGACATTACCTCCGGCAAGCTGGGGTGGGTAGCCAGTTATTAGGCCGTAAGGTGTAGGAGCATTCATAAACTAATCAGCCCATTGAGTCTGCTCCAGCATTCAATGAGATTATGTGATAAACCTCAACCCACTTTCCTGTCTTTAGCCCATAACCTTGATACCCTTGCTGATTAAAAATCATTCCATCTCACCCTCATATTATTAACAGCTCAGCCTCGACAACACTTTGCAGTAAAGAATTCCACAGATTCACTACCTTCTGAGAGAAGAAATTCCTCCTCATCTCGGTCTTAAACGGGGGACCTCCTATTCTGCGATTATGTCCTCTGGTCCTAAACTCTCTCACAATGGAAAACAGTCTCTCAGCATTTAACCTGTCAAGTCCCAAAAGAATCTTGTACTCTTCAATATGGTCTCCTATCATTCTTCTAAAGTGAATGCCGGCCAAAACTATTCAACATTTCCTCATAAGAAAATCCCTCCTAACCAAAATTAAGTGAGTAAACCTGGACTGCCTCCTACTTCGGAATACCTTTCCTTAGATATGCAGCCCAAAACTGTTCACAGTATTCCAGCTGTGATCTGACGAGTGTTTTGCATATTTTTACAAAGTCTCCCTACCTTTATACTCCGATCCCTTTGAAATAAAGGCCAGATTAAACCAATTATCTCAATAATTATGGTGCAGTGGCAGCCCATTCTGCTGGACCCGTTAGACTGGGAGCTGTCAAGACTGGGTGCCAGAGACCAGAAACGTCACCGATAAACTGCAGTGGTCAAAAAGCCACTGGAAACCAAAGGAACAAGGCAGAGCACCATGGTCAGTCACAAAGCTGATATTAACCAGGATGGTCCCCGTTCCTTCAGCAAGGCAGAACTGGGCTGGTTGGAGTCCAGGTTCTAGTCATCAGCTCTGTTGAAGAGTCATCTAGACTCGAAACGTTGCTGTCTTTCCATGGATGCTGCGTGACCTGCAGCATTTTTTCCAGCGTCTGCAGTAATTTGCTCCAATTTGATGGAGTCACATAAAGAGTGAAGTAAAAGTGAGAAACAGCTTGAGTCGCAGGAGCCTGGGGGAGGGAAGTGATGTCTGAGATAAGACTGGAGCTGATGATAGGGCCAGGCGTCGGTCCTTTCAGCAAGGATCACATGAAAAGGCATTGTATTCTGCGAATCCTGTTCAAAATCACTCAGTTGTAAAACTCCTCCAATTCACAGGTACATCAGAGAATTAATATACATTGTCATGCTTTTTGCGCTGAGGTTGCATTTTCAAACCATGGCTACACAACTCAAAACATCTTCCAAAAACACCAAATGACTTAAGTGAAAATGTTTAATGTACTCTGCCCCATTAAGCAGCACTAACAAACTCACCAGCCACTTTTGGTCCACGTAACCACCTAAATCATGTGAATCCATTTATTACCCCAACATTTAAACACTCTCTACAGAAGTCTATAAATTGGAATGCCGCTGTTTCATTATTCCCCGGATTCTGAAATTGGAGAATTAATTGACTGATAGACTAGACTGTGTTGACAAAGTGCAGATAACAATTTAAATGCTTCCAGGCTGGAGAGCAGACTGAGAGTCAGACAGCGAAACAGCGGGGTACACATTGTTGTGGACCAGCTTGCTTACAGCTGTCTCCACAAAATCTTACTCACTTAGTAATCTCATACCCATTAGGTTTGTTATGAATTTGGAATTTTACTGGAATACCATTCATTTAACCTGGGTGCAAGTGAAGAAACAGACAATCAGTCTGTTTTCACAACCTTTGCAAATTTGCAGTAAGAAGTTGTAAAATTCTAATTTTGTGCAGTGTTGTTTACCCTGATATAAGAATCTGTACCAGACTTTCTCTGGTAATCTCGCCAGGGTTCCACATGAAAGCCCAATTAAAATTTCATGAAAGTTTTGATGGGACGAATAACTGAGGGAAAGTGGCATCGAAAAACCTAGACTGGTATTTGTTTAGGAGTGGCATATTGGGGCTAGAAGTCAATAAAAAAGGGATTAATTTCTCTATTAAGTTCACTGTTGCTACTGGGACCATCGAAATTCCAAGTGAATTAAATCAGCAATATTTGAATGATGGAACTGCAAAGAATGCACTGGTGAAGATTCTAGTTTTAAATTAAATGTTTGCCAACATTTATGAGCCAGTTGAGTTGGTGGGAAGGTGCAGGAGATGACTGTTTTGTTCCAGAAAGGAAGGGGGTTGGGGAAAGCAATTGGCATGACAAGATTAATGACCAAATGCGTTTGGAATTTGCACAGGAAGCATATGTTTCTTTTGTACATTTTGGAAAACTTACAATTGGGTTGATTTGAATAAGCTCTTGATGGACATAGGCAAAGAGTCATAGAGATCTACAGCACAGAGAAGGACCCCCCAGCCCATGGAGACTGTGCCAGTCAGAAACAATCACCTAACTGCGCTAAGATAATAAAATGTGAGGCTGGATGAACACAGCAGGTCAAGCAGCATCTCAGGAGCACAAAAGCTGACGTTTCGGGCCTAGACCCTTCATCAGAGAGGGGGATGGGGAGAGGGCTCTGGAATAAATAGGGAGAGAGGGGGAGGCGGACCTAACTGCGCTAATCCCATTTTCCAGCACTTACCCCATAGCCTAGTCTGCCTTAGCATCACACATGCACATCTAAATGCTTCTTCAATGTGCTAATTGTTTCTGCCTCTCCCACTTTTACAGGCAGTGAATTCCAGATCCCCACCACACTCCGGGTGAAATGCTTTTTTCTCACGTCCTCTCTAAACCTCCTGCCCCTTACCTTCAATCTGTGTCCCTGGCCACTGATCTCTCCAACAAGGGGAAAAGTTCTTTCCAGTCTAATCTACCTATCTGTCCACTTACACTCTCCCATAATTTTATACACCTCAATCTTTTTCCCGTTCAGTCTCATCTGCTCTGAGAAAACAGCTCCTGTCTGTCCGATCTATCTTCAAGATGGTGCTGAGAGACAGTGGAGTGGAGGGCTAGATGGCTAGATAATCAATCTCTACAGAGGCACAATCTTTGGAATTAAAGTGACCATTAGCAAAGCCAGAGTGACGCACATCTCAAAATCACAAGTAATACTCATTCACTGAAAGAAGGAAAAGAATTAGAACAGTGCCAGGATTCAGGTATTTAAATAATATTTGAAAGGTAGACAATAGAAATGGGAATAAGAATTGTTTGTTCATTAGAGAGAGACAGCTGGCGGTGAGTTTAACCAGAGGGTCATCACACCTAAGAGAAAAGATTAAGAAGGTTGTGCTTTCATAGTAACTACAGGCCTTACGGGTGGCACGGTGGCTCAGTGGTTAGTACCTCAGCACCAGGGACTGGGGTTTGATCCCACCCTCAGGCAACTGTCTGTGTGGAGTTTGCATGTCCTCCCCGTGTCTGTGAAGGTTTGCTCCCATAGTCCAAAGATGTACAGCTTTGGGAATGCTAAAGAGCCTGCAGCGTGCAGGGATGTGTGGTTTACCCTGAGCTAATGCAAGGTTGCAGGGGATAGGTGGACTGCTGTTTGGAGGGCCGAAGGGCCTGCACCCCCTGAGGGGGTGAGGGTTAGCAGCACGGTGAGGGGGTGAGGGTTAGCAGCACAGTGAGGGAGTGAGGGTTAGCAGCACAGTGAGGGAGTGAGGGTTAGCAGCACGGTGAGGGAGTGAGGGTTAGGGGTTCTATGTAGGAGTTGAGCCCATGCTGCTGGTGTTACTCAGTAGCACCATCCAGAAAACTGTACTAACAAACCCTCACAATAACGGTGGGGAGCATACAAGTAACTCAAGACGCAACTTTAAAATGCTTGATGTGGTTTTGTGGGGGCGAGAGGCTTGAACAGGAAAAACAGGGGAGCGACTTACGAAAAATAACTGAAATGTGGCTTCGCAGAAAAATAGAAAAGATATAGCTGCATGAGGAAAGTAACAAATGATAAGGTGCTGAGGAGAGTTAAAAAAATAGAATCTAAATTAATATAATTGGGACAAGGCAGAGAGACTGGATAGGTCACATTTTAAAACAGATTTGTCGAAGAAAACTTTCTGAGCAGATAGAGAAGAGGGAGGAAGAGATGATGAATGTTGGATGACGTAAAAAAACAATGCTATTGAGAAATGAGATGACTGGCACAGAACAGAGAGACTTGGAGATACACATGAGCCAATGAAAAAAAACACGTAGGGTCAGGATTCTTCTTTCAATTATTTTTCTCAAAGCTTTCAAAAAGCATAGAGGCAGTGGCCTGGGAAGTGAGTGAGGGTTAGCAGCACGGTGAGGGGGTGAGGGTTAGCAGCACAGTGAGGGGGTGAGGGTTAGCAGCACAGTGAGGGAGTGAGGGTTAGCAGCACGGTGAGGGAGTGAGGGTTAGCAGCACGGTGAGGGAGTGAGGGTTAGCAGCACGGTGAGGGGGTGAGGGTTAGCAGCACGGTGAGGGAGTGAGGGTTAGCAGCACGGTGAGGGGGTGAGAGTTAGCAGCACGGTGATGCGGTGAGGGTTAGCAGCACAGTGAGGGAGTGAGGGTTAGCAGCACGGTGAGGGAGTGAGGGTTAGCAGCACGGTGAGGGGGTGAGGGTTATAAGCACGGTGAGGGAGTGAGGGTTAGCATCTCGGCGAGGGAGTGAAGGTTAGCAGCATGGTGAGGGAGTGAAGGTTAGCAGCAGGGTGAGGGAGTGAGGGTTAGCAGCATGGTGAGGGAGTGAGGGTAAGCAGCATGGTGAGGGAGTGAGGGTTAGCAGCACGGTCAGGGGGTGAGGGTTAGCAGCATGGTGAGGGGGGGAGGGTTAGCAGCACAGTGAGGGAGTGAGGGTTAGCAGCACGGTGAGGGAGTGAGGGTGAGCAGCACGGTGAGGGTGAGCAGCACGGTGAGGGAGTGAGGGTTAGCAGCACGGTGAGGGAGTGAGGGTTAGCAGCACGGTCAGGGGGTGAGGGTTAGCAGCACGGTCAGGGGGTGAGGGTTAGCAGCATGGCGAGAGGGTGAGGGTTGGCAGCATGGTGAGGGATTGAGGGTTTGCAGCACGGTGAGGGGGTGAGGGTTAGCAGCATGGTGAGGGAGTGAGGGTTAGCAGCACGGTGAGGGGGTGAGGGTTAGCAGCACGGGGAGGGGGTGAGGGTTAGCAGCACGGTGAGGGAGTGAGGGTTAGCAGCACGGTGAAGGGAGTGAGGGTTAGCAGCATGGTGAGGGGGGGAGGGTTAGCAGCACGGTGAGGGATTGAGGGTTTGCAGCACGGTGAGGGGGTGAGGGTTAGCAGCATGGTGAGGGAGTGAGGGTTAGCAGCACGGTGAGGGGGTGAGGGTTAGCAGCACGGGGAGGGGGTGAGAGTTAGCAGCACGGTGAGGGAGTGAGGGTTAGCAGCACGGTGAAGGGAGTGAGGGTTAGCAGCACGGTGAGGGTGAGCAGCATGGTGAGGGAGTGAGGGTGAGCAGCACGGTGAGGGTGAGCAGCACGGCGAGGGCGTGAGGGTTTGCAGCACGGTGAGGGAGTGAGGGTTAGCAGCATGGCGACGGGGTGAGGGTTGGCAGCATGGTGAGGGAGTGAGGGTTAGCAGCACGGTGAGGGAGTGAGGGTTAGCAGCACGGTGAGGGATTGAGGGTTTGCAGCACGGTGAGGGGGTGAGGGTTAGCAGCATGGTGAGGGAGTGAGGGTTAGCAGCACGGTGAGGGGGTGAGGGTTAGCAGCACGGGGAGGGGGTGAGGGTTAGCAGCACGGTGAGGGAGTGAGGGTTTGCAGCACGGTGAGGGGGTGAGGGTTAGCAGCATGGCGAGGGGGTGAGGGTTGGCAGCATGGTGAGGAGTGAGGGTTAGCAGCACGGTGAGGGAGTGAGGGTTAGCAGCACGGTGAGGGATTGAGGGTTTGCAGCACGGTGAGGGGGTGAGGGTTAGCAGCATGGTGAGGGAGTGAGGGTTAGCAGCACGGTGAGGGGGTGAGGGTTAGCAGCACGGGGAGGGGGTGAGGGTTAGCAGAACGGTGAGGGAGTGAGGGTTAGCAGCACGGTGAAGGGAGTGAGGGTTAGCAGCACGGTGAGGGGGTGAGGGTTAGCAGCACGGTGAGGGAGTGAGGGTTAGCATCACGGTGAGTGAGTGAGGGTTTGCAGCACGGTGAGGGAGTGAAGGTTAGCAGCACTGTGAGAGTTAGCAGCACGGTGAGGGGGTGAGGGTTAGGTGCACGGCAAGGGGGTGAAGGTTAGTAGCACAGTGAGGGAGTGAGTGTTAGCAGCACGGTGAGCGGGTGAGGGTTAGCAGCACAGTGAGGGGGTGAGGGTTAGCAGCACAGTGAGGGAGTGAGGGTTAGCAGCACGGTGAGGGAGTGAGTGTTAGCAGCACGGTGATGGGGTGAGGGTTAGCAGCACAGTGAGGGAGTGAGGGTTAGCAGCACGGGGAGGGAGTGAGGGTGAGCTGCACGGTGAGGGGGTGAGGGTTAGCAGCACGGTGAGGGAGTGAAGGTTAGCAGCACTGTGAGGGTTAGCAGCACGGTGAGGGGGTGAGGGTTAGCAGCACGGTGAGCGAGTGAGGGTTAGCTGCACGGCGAGGGGGTGAAGGTTAGCAGCACTGTGAAGGTTAGTAGCACAGTGAGGGAGTGAGGGTTAGCAGCACGGTGAGCGAGTGAGGGTTAGCTGCACGGCGAGGGGGTGAAGATTAGCAGCACAGTGAGGGAGTGAGGGTTAGCAGCATGGTGAGGGAGTGAGGGTTAGCTGCATGGCGAGGGGGTGAAGGTTAGCTGCATGGCGAGGGGGTGAAGGTTAGCAGCACGGTGAGGGGGTGTGGGTTAGCAGCACAGTGAGGGGGTGAGGGTTTGCAGCACGGTGAGGGAGTGAGGGTTTGCAGCACGGTGAGGGGGTGAGGGTTTTCAGCATTGTAGGGGGTGGGGGTTCGCAGCACGGTGAGGGGTTGAGGGTTAGCAGCACGGTGAGGGAGTGAGGGTTTGCAGCACGGTGAGGGGGTGAGGGCTTGCAGCACCGTGATGGGGTGAGGGTTTGCAGCACGGTGAGGGAGTGAGGGTTTGCAGCACGGTGAGGGGGTGTCGGGTAGCAGCACGGTGAGGGGGTGAGGGTTTACAGCACGGTGACGGGGTGAGGGTTTGCAGCACGGTGACGGGGTGAGGGTTATCAGCACGGTGCTAGCAGCCAGCACTCAGATCATGTGGGAGCTCCCCTGCGTTGATCTGCTGCAGAGAGCCTTTGGAGAGAGACTGCGATGTTCGTCTTTTTAACTTTAGAACATAGAACATAGAACAGTACAGCACAGAACAGGCCCTTCAGCCCACAATGTTGTGCCGACCTTTGATCCTCATGTATGCACCCTCAAATTTCTGTGACCATATGCATGTCCAGCAGTCTCTTAAATGTCCCCAATGACCTTGCTTCCACAACTGCTGCTGGCAACGCATTCCATGCTCTCACAACTCTCTGTGTAAAGAACCCGCCTCTGACATCCCCCCTATACTTTCCACCAACCAGCTTAAAACTATGACCCCTCGTGCTAGCCATTTCTGCCCTGGGAAATAGTCTCTGGCTATCAACTCTATCTATGCTTCTCATTATCTTGTATACCTCAATTAGGTCCCCTCTCCTCCTCCTTTTCTCCAATGAAAAGAGACCAAGCTCAGTCAACCTCTTTTCATAAGATAAGCCCTCCAGTCCAGGCAGCATCCTGGTAAACCTCCTCTGAACCCTCTCCAAAGCATCCACATCTTTCCTATAATAGGGTGACCAGAACTGGACGCAGTATTCCAAGTGCGGTCTAACCAAAGTTTTATAGAGCTGCAACAAGATCTCATGACTCTTAAACTCAATCCCCCTGCTAACTTTGCTCCTGGTTTTTCTGACCTGTGGTTACACCGTGTATCGTCACAGTGTGACTGCTGTTTTTTCCTTCATTTCTCTGTTCTGTAACTAAGGATTGTACCCAGGTCCCTTTGTACCTGAGGTGGTACTGTAAGTGGGAACTTGTAAACATTCCACTGCATTCATTTTGAACACGTGACAATAAAAATAATACAATTCAATTTGTGGATCACAGAATCCCTACAGTGTGGAAACAGGCCCTTCAGCCCAACAAGTCCACAGCGACCCATCCCCTTTTAACTCACCTCCTCTTCACATCCCTGAACCCTACGGGCAATTTAGCACAGCCAGTGCACCTACTCTGCACATCTTTGAACCGTGGGAGGAAACTTGAGCATCCAGAGGAAACCCACGTGGACTCAGGGAGAATGTGGAACCTCCACATAGACAGTCACCCGAGGGTGGGATCACACCCAGGTTCCCAGTGATGTAAGGCAGCAGTGCTAGCCACTGAGCCACCGTACCCAATTCAATTCATGTCATTTTTTATCTTCATGTGCTAGATATTCTCTCAGGTTCAGGATCATTACAACAACCTTAACATTCTTATCGTGCCGTTAATGTAACGAAATGTCCTAAAATGATTCACAGGGACATTATTAAACAGTGAGTGACCAAAAGTTGGTCAAAGAGGCAAGTTTTATGAAGTGCCTTGAAGGAGGAAAGCGACATAGAAAGGCAGAGAGGTTCAAGAGGGTACTGCATAGCTCAGAGCTCAGGGAACTGGGGGCACGGCCACTCATGGTACAGCAATTATAAACGGGAATGCCAAAGATGCCAGATTTAGAGGAGCGCAGATATCTCAGAAAGTTGTGGGGTTCAGGAGGTGATAGTGATTGTGAGGAGAAAGATTACAGAGGGATTTTGAAACAAGGAGGCAAACTCTAAAGGCGAGATGTTTGCTTGACCGGGAATCAAAGTTGGTCACTCAACATAGGGGTGAAAGGTAAAGAGGACTTGCTGGTTTCAGATGTGGTTGCTGGAGGTTTGGAATAATCTCGGGTTTATGGAGGGTAGAATGTGGGAGAGCAGCCAGGAATGTGCTGAAATAGCCAGGCCTAGAATGGATGAAGTCACCAGTGAGGGTTTCAGCAGCAGATGAGCTGAGATGGGCTGAGATTGATTGATGTTACTGTGTTGGGGAAGGGTGGTTTTAATGATATTCAGCTCTGCAACAAATATGGTAGCCCCCGGGGTTGTGATTGGACTGTTTTTGCTTTTGTGACCAAGATTGGTTTGATTCTCGGGAGAAGGAGGGGTTGGTAATTGGGGAATGGATTTTGAAGTGGAGACCAGTCGCAAGTTTTTAACTCTCCCCAGTATGTAATTAGACAACATTTCTGCTTATCAGTTTGATGATTTAGCAACGCTGGAGGAATCGAGGGAGGAGGTGCTAAGGTAAAGTCAGGTGGTGCGTATTTGCAGAAAGAAACTGCTGACTGAGTGAGATGGAGACCTCCTAAACTACAGTGTCACATGCTGTGATATCATCTAGCTGCCTGAAAAGTTTAGTTATGCTGTAGAGGTGCCGGTGTTGGACTGGGGTGGACAAAGTCAGAAATCATACAACACCAGGTTGTAGTCCAACAGGTTTATTTGAAAACACAGGCTTTCAGAGCCTCAGTGAGGGACCAGTCGGGTAGTGGTGAACAGTTCAGGGGTAAATAGGATTGAGGGAGAAGGGCATGCAATGTCATGGACAAGATGAGCTCTGAGAAGATACTAAGGGAGTTTGGAAAGAAACTTGAGAAAGATGTGAGCACCTTGTGTGAGCAGTCATATCCCTTACCCTTCAGAGTGCAGCCCTAGTATCCAATTCAACAAAACTTGACCAATAAACATTAATAGGATTGTTAAAGTGAAATCTGGCACCAACTTCTACATTCTCTGTGTCATTCTAGAAGGTGTAAGATTAAACACAGGTCCAGACTAAGATTTTACATAAACAAGATTGTAACTTGCAAAGTGAGCACAGATCATTTCCTTCACTCTTCACTTCCATCAAGTTAATACAGGCATCACCTCACTGTCTATGTAGGTGTTGGACACTCATCTGGCAAATGTATTTCAAGCCAGTTGGTACAAATTATTATAAGCTGCATGCAGTTCCCTGCGCAGAGCACAATCCACGTCAGTGGTGCAGAAAGGGTAGAGAGAAATTCAAAGCAACAGAAGGGTTGAAATCCATAATTAAACCAATGGCAACAAAGATCACATGATAGAGCCTGGGTGACAATAGGAGGTACATTTGTGTCCCAGATTTGGCAGAGGTCCAAGATATAGAAGGCAGAAACCTGGAGAGAAAAATCCAATGTATTAGACTGAATGTAGACCTACTTACCACGGATGTCTTAACGCCTGCTCGCATGTATATCGTTTGTTTGGGTCCTTCTCCATCAATCGTTTTATGAAATCTTTAGCTGAAGGAAATGGAAGATGGCAGTGAATCTTTGTCCCAAACATGCACAAAGCAAAAGGTTCAAACTATTCAGAGAATTGTGCCTCAGTGGTTGTATCCTCACTTCTGAGCTAGAGAATCCAAGAAGTTCTGTCTGTCCTAGGGGCATGCCTGAACAGGTCAATTAAAACAAACAATTATAAAAGAATCATTGCCAGCCAATATGGAATAAGAACCATGTGTTGGAGTGTCATTAACAAGCCTGTTGTTATTTTTTTCAAGACCATAAGGAACGAGTCTAAGTCCAACCAGCCCATTGAGCATCTTCTACTAAGTAGACCAGTCCCAGATTCCTGAGAAGTGGGGGTGGAATTATAAATAGAAGATTGAATTTTGAAGAAGTATGAGACCAAAACTGATAATCAATACATTGTGTGGACTACTCAACCAATTTGTAACAGCTCATTATAAACCGTATCTGCCACTGAATTTGTAGTTTATCATTTGCAACTGACCACAGCACGCCTGTTAATACAGAACTAATTGCTTTTTGAGTGCGAGCAGCAGCGGAGGCAAGACGGACCCGGAAGACTGCAGCTAAGAGAAGGAGCGGGAGCATCAGAGGAAGTGACGAGGACCAGAGGGGCAGCCGGGAAGGAAAGCAGTGACCATATATATCAGCAAGGCGGCTTAACCCGAGACTCTACAACTGTAGTGTCTCCCACCCGCCCTCCTCCTCTAACCTAGTTAATAAGGTAAGGTTCATTCTAAACTTTCTCTATTGAACATAAGTTTGTTATTAATTTGTTATTATTACTTGAAGTGAGCTTTCTGCTTTAGTATTGAGTGGGTGTTCAGATAAGTGGGGTATGGATGCTAGGGCAGTTGCTTGCTCCTCCTGCAAAATGTGGCAGTTGGGAGATGTGGCACACGTCTCCGCTGGCTACATCTGCGGGAAGTGCACCCAGCTACAGCTCCTTGAAAACCGTGTTAGGGAAATGGAGCTGGAGCTGGATGAACTACGGATCATTCGGGAGGCAGAGGGGGTAATTGAGAGGAGTTATCGGGAGTTGGTCACTCCTAAGGCTCAGGACGAGGATAGATGGGTTACAGTTAGGGGGAGGAAAGGGGACAGACAGACAGTGCAGAGATCCCCTGTGGGCATTCCCCTCAGCAATAAGTATACCGTTTTGGATACTGCTGGGGGGGTTGACCTACCAGAGGAAAGCCATAGTAGTCAGTTCTCTGGCACTGAGCCTGACACTGTGGCAAAGAAGGGAAGGGGGCAGAATAGAAAAGTACTCGTGGTAGGGGACTCGATAGTTAGGGGAATCGACAGGAGATTTTGTGGGCAAGATCGGGATTCCCGGAAGGTATGTTGCCTCCCTGGTGCCAGGGTCCGGGACGTCTCCGATCGGGTGTATAAAGTTCTGAAAGGGGAGGGTGAACAGCCAGAAATTGTGTTACATATTGGCACAAATGATATAGCCAGAAATAGGTTTGAGGATATAAAAAGTGATTTCAGGGAGTTAGGATGGAAGCTGCAGAGCAGGACGAACAGAGTAGTGTTCTCTGGTTTACTACCGGTGCCACGAGATAGCGAGGTGAGGAACAGGGAGCGGGCGCAGCTGAACACGTGGCTACGCAGCTGGTGTAGGAGGGAGGGTTTCAGATATGTTGATAATTGGGATGCCTTCTGGGGAAGGTGGGACCTGTACAAGAAGGACGGGTTGCATCTGAACTGGAAGGGGACCAATGTCCTGGGTGGAAGGTTTGCTCGAGTAGTTCGAGAGGGTTTAAACTAGTATGGCAGGGGGGTGGGAACCTGAGCTGTATACCAGAGGTGAGCGTTGATGCAGGTGAGGCAGTAGCAAGAGGTAGACCAGCTAGTGGGAAGGATTTTCCTGGGAAGGAACCAAGGGATCGGTTAAAGTGTGTTTGCTTTAATGCAAGGAGTATCAGGAATAAAAGTGATGAACTTAGAGCATGGATCAGTACCTGGTGCTATGATGTTGTGGCCATAACAGAGACATGGGTTTCTCATGGGCAGGAATGGTTGCTGGATATTCCAGGGTTTAGAACATTTAAAAAGAATAGGGAGGGGGCAAAAAGAGGAGGGGGTGTAGCACTACTAATCAGAGAGGGTATCACAGCTACAGAAGCTTCCATTGTCGAGGAAGATCTGCCTACTGAGTCAGTATGGGTGGAAATTAGGAACAGCAAGGGAGTAGTCACCTCGTTAGGGGTTTACTACAGGCCCCCCAATAGCAGCAGGGAGATTGTAGAAAGCATAGGTCGACAGATTTTGGAAAAGTGTGGACGCAGTAGGGTTGTTGTAATGGGTGACTTTAACTTTCCTAATATTGATTGGAACCTCCTTCGAGCAGAAGATTTGAATGGAGCTGTTTTTGTAAGGTGTGTTCAGGAGGGTTTCCTAACTCAGTACGTTGACAGGCCGACGAGGGGAGAGGCCATTCTAGACTTGGTGCTCGGAAACGAGCCGGGGCAGGTATCAGATCTTGTGGTGGGAGAGCATTTTGGTGATAGTGACCATAACACTCTCTCATTCTACATAGCTATGGAGAAGGAGAGGATTAGGCAGAATGGGAGGATATTTAATTGGGGAAGAGGAAACTATGATGCGATTAGACACGAGTTAGGAAGCATGGACTGGGAGCAGTTGTTCCATGGTAAGGGAACTATAGACATGTGGAGATGGTTTAAGGAACAGTTGTTGGGAGTGATGAGTAAATATGTCCCTCTGAGACAGGCAAGACGGGGTAAGATAAAGGAACCTTGGATGACGAGAGCGGTGGAGCTTCTAGTGAAAAGGAAGAAGGTAGCTTACATAAGGTGGAGGAAGCTAGGGTCAAGTTCAGCTAGAGAGGATTACATGCAGGCAAGGAAGGAGCTCAAAAATGGTCTGAGGAGAGCCAGGAGGGGGCACGAGAAAGGCTTGGCAGAAGGAATCCGGGAAAACACAAAGGCATTTTACACTTACGTGAGGAATAAGAGAATGGTCAAAGAAAGAGTAGGGCCGATCAGGGATAGCATAGGGAACTTGTGTGTGGAGCCTGAGGAGGTAGGGGAAGCCCTAAATGAGTTTTTTGCTTCTGTCTTTACGAAAGAAACGACCTGTGTAGTGAATGAAACCTTTGAAGAGCAGGTGTGCATGCTGGAATGGATAGAGATAGAGGAAGCTGATGTACTGAAAATTTTGTCAAACATTAAGATTGACAAGTCGCCAGGCCCGGATCAGATTTGTCCTCGGCTGCTTTGGGAAGCGAGAAATGCAATTGCTTCGCCACTTGCGAAGATCTTTGCATCCTCGCTCTCCACTGGAGTCGTACCTGAGGACTGGAGAGAGGCAAATGTAATTCCTCTCTTCAAGAAAGGAAATAGGGAAATCCCCGGCAATTATAGACCGGTAAGTCTCACGTCTGTCGTCTGCAAGGTGTTAGAAAGGATTCTGAGGGATAAGATTTATGACCATCTGGAAGAGCATGGCTTGATCAAATACAGTCAACACGGCTTTGTGAGGGGTAGGTCATGCCTTACAAACCTTATCGAGTTTTTTGAGGATGTGACTAGTAAGGTTGATGAGGGTCAAGCTGTGGATGTGGTGTATATGGACTTCAGTAAGGCATTTGATAAGGTTCCCCATGGAAGGCTCATTCAGAAGGTCAGGAGGAATGGGATACAGGGGAACTTAGCTGCTTGGATACAGAATTGGCTGGCCAACAGAAGACAGCGAGTGGTAGTAGAAGGAAAATATTCTGCCTGGAAGTCAGTGGTGAGTGGGGTTCCACAGGGCTCTGTCCTTGGGCCTCTACTGTTTGTAATTTTTATTAATGACTTGGACGAGGGAATTGAAGGATGGGTCAGCAAGTTTGCAGACGACACAAAGGTCGGAGGTGTCGTTGACAGTGTAGAGGGCTGTTGTAGGCTGCAGCGGGACATTGACAGGATGCAGAGATGGGCTGAGAGGTGGCAGATGGAGTTCAACCTGGATAAATGCGAGGTGATGCATTTTGGAAGGTCGAATTTGAAAGCTGAGTACAGGATTAAGGATAGGATTCTTGGCAGCGTGGAGGAACAGAGGGATCTTGGTGTGCAGATACATAGATCCCTTAAAATGGCCACCCAAGTGGACAGGGTTGTTAAGAAAGCATATGGTGTTTTGGCTTTCATTAACAGGGGGATTGAGTTTAAGAGTCGTGAGATCTTGTTGCAGCTCTATAAAACTTTGGTTAGACCGCACTTGGAATACTGCGTCCAGTTCTGGGCGCCCTATTATAGGAAAGATGTGGATGCTTTGGAGAGGGTTCAGAGGAGGTTTACCAGGATGCTGCCTGGACTGGAGGGCTTATCTTATGAAGAGAGGTTGACTGAGCTCGGTCTCTTTTCATTGGAGAAAAGGAGGAGGAGAGGGGACCTAATTGAGGTATACAAGATAATGAGAGGCATAGATAGAGTCGATAGCCAGAGACTATTTCCCAGGGCAGAAATGGCTAGCATGAGGGGTCATAGTTTTAAGCTGGTTGGTGGAAAGTATAGAGGGGATGTCAGAGGCAGGTTCTTTACGCAGAGAGTTGTGAGAGCATGGAATGCGTTGCCAGCAGCAGTTGTGGAAGCAAGGTCATTGGGGTCATTTAAGAGACTGCTGGACATGCATATGGTCACAGAAATTTGAGGGTGCATCCATGAGGATCAATGGTCGGCACAACATTGTGGGCTGAAGGGCCTGTTCTGTGCTGTACTGTTCTATGTTCTATGTTCTAATTGCTGTTGATTCTGGACCCCAGGGTTTCAACAGTTGGCTAAACTCATATTTTGTGCTTGGTTTGATCAGCTCTTGTATAGTAAGAGTTCATCTGTTATTTAAACTGTGGAAACTTGTGGCTTCATTCTTTTAGCAAATAACTGGGATTTAGGATAACTTCTTTTCAATGTAAGTTACTGGTCTCTACTAAACTAATAATACAAGTTAACATTTGGGTTGGTGTTACTATTTAAATTGTACTGATGTATGCCCATGTGATACATTCCACTCATCAGAGTGGGCTGTGTTCTCTGGGCCTGGCTTTGGTCTATCACCACGGTGGTTTAAAAGAAAAAAGACAATGTAATATTTCAAGGTACTTTTCTTACAGTTAATGCTACTCTTCGATGCATGGTTTTATTTTGTAGTTTGCTCTGTCACATGGGAAAATAAAGCAGCAATTTCATGCCTTCCAAGGGGCTGGGCAGCACGGTGGCTCAGTGGTTAGCACTGCTGCCTCACCAGGGACCCAGGTTCAATTCCACCCTTGGGCAACTGTCTGTGTGGAGTTTGCATGTTCTCCCTGTGTCTGAATGGGTTTCCTCTGGATGCTCCAATTTCCTTCCACAGTCCAAAGATGTGCAGGTTAGGTTAGGTCAATTAGCCATGGGAAATGCAAGGTTGCAGGGATTGGGTGGAATACCCTTGGAGGATTGGTGTGAGCTTGATAGACTGGAAGACCTGCTTCCAAATCATAGGGACTGTATGGTTCACAAATGGTATTCTGATGAATAATAACTAATGTTCTTCTGGTGGTGCTCAGAAAGAAATGTACTGCCTGTAAGTCCCACACTTGGATGTCCTGTGGACTCAGTGCAGTTGCCAGTTAAATTTATAATCTATTCAGAGTATACACATTCACCTTATGTGAGCCACTTGCAAACAGAAGAGACTTTTAGATTATCATAGGATGCAATGAAGAAGCAATGAACATTTACTGAGGGCTTCCTGGAATGGGGGGGGGGGGGGTAACAGGAAATGATTAGAGAGTTGTAACTGAGTTGATGGCCTTTATTACGTGCTCAATTCAACTACAGATTGAGGGATTTATTGCC
The DNA here is from genome assembly GCF_030684315.1 of Stegostoma tigrinum. Lineage (NCBI taxonomy): Eukaryota > Metazoa > Chordata > Chondrichthyes > Orectolobiformes > Stegostomatidae > Stegostoma > Stegostoma tigrinum. The sequence goes on from NC_081378.1 coordinate 5,085,743, forward strand.
CAGCTACAATTGCGCTAGAGCCAAACAGTTGGCTCAGTCATTTCAGAGTCAACCATGTTGCTGTGGGTCTGGGGTCACACATTGGCCAGACTGGGTGAGCATAGCAGATTTCCTTCCCGATTACCACATGGATCTTTCAACAAAGGACTCAGAGTTACCTGACTATTAATTCCAGATTTATTGAATTCAAGTTTCGCCATTTGTCATGTTAGCACATGAATATCTGTCCCCAAATATCATCAGAGGTCACATGACACCAGGTAATAGTCCAACAAGTTTATTTGAAATCACAAGCTTGCTGTGTTCATCCAGCCTCACATTTTATTATGTTGGAATTCTCCAGCATCTGCAGTTCCCATTATCTCTTTCAAAGCACTGCTCCTTTGTCAGCTTTTTCTCATGGTGAGAGTGGAGCAGCACTCCGAAAGCTTGTGATTTCGTGTGACTTGATGTCGTGTGACTTCTGACCTTGTCCACCCCAGTCCAGCACTGGCACCTCTACACCCTGAATATTAGGCAGCATCTATTGATGACTAATCCAATGGCAGTGCCATGATACCACCATCTCTCCTTACAAACTTCAGGAGGAGCAGCAACGGTAAAAGTGAGGGAGCAGGTTATTCTCTGGGACTCTCAGTCTCGGGAAGTGTACAGATCAATGGGCAAAGCAGAAGATGGTGGAAAACTGGCAGCGTCAAAAAGGCAACATTTTCTATTAACGCTAACTCAGCTGCCTCTACTTGGCTTATCTTCTCTGAAGTGTCGGTACTTCTCTCTTTGAAGTGTGCAAGGAACTGTTAAAAACTTTCAATTATCATTGGCAAAGCAAAAGAGAATATTCTGAAATTTAAAAATAAAATGAGGCCAGTTGCCTGTGACAAAACCTGCCAAACAACTGTTTTGTTTTAATTTCAAGGCTGCATTTATCTTCTTCAGCATTAAGGCATAATTCCACGCCTTGGCAGCTGTGGATCTTGGCAGCAACTATGGAAGTTCTCCATATTTTAAAAATAGAAGAAAATACACTCACTAGTTTGGACTGCGATGCACAAACTGAGAATGAAAGAGACATAGTTTGCGGTGGCAAATGTACAGTTGATGAGCCATCCTTTGTGCTACTATTCACCCTAAGTAGGCAAGACACTGATTGCGAGGCGTGACAAGGGAAAGTGTTTGGGGTGGGAGCAGAAACAACTGGGAGAAATTCAGAAATTCTTTGTAATGCATTGGAATTTTTGGACTTCAGCTGCATGGAAAGGTTACAAAAGCAGGGACCATTCTCCTTGGAAAAGGAGAGGATGGAGATGAGCTGATTTTGCAAGTAAACAGAACTATAGATTTAAGTTTGGTTTGCGTTTCTATGTTGTGTGTGTTAAGAGGGGATAAGTAGTTAAGGATTCATCTTTGAATCCTGTGAGTGGTACCAGAACTTGATTACAGGCATTTACATGAGGCTTACATAGAATAGTTCAGAAACAAGGGCAGAAAGAAGAAAAAGAGTGGAATGTTGCCAAGCAGCAAGATGTTCTCTGACAAAAGGAGACAGACAGAAATCAAGCTAGTTTAGAAAAGATAGAACTATCCAGAAGGTCAAGGAGAGTGTAGGACCTTTTCAGATAGAGAACCAGGTCATTCAGAGCAAAGAAAAAGGGCCTGCAGCTTCAGTAGTGCAGTTTAGGAGTCTCCAAAACTATTAGGGCAGAAGGGAAAAAAGGTTCTGAATGTCTGAAAGTCAATAAGAGAAAATTACCTGAAACAGAAGGCTGTGCAATTAATATTTAAGTGAACCCATGATAAGTGAGCTGTATTCAAGAGTCTCATGATAAAACATTGAGTGAATGCAGAAATTTGCTCAAAATGAGTTTAGAACAGCCATGCCCACTGAACAAGAAACATTAAAGTGGAAACAGTGTAATCCTTCACTAAAGTTTGAGTACCTTTCAAGTTAATATTGAAGGTACAAGGTTTGAATGTTTATATCTGAAAGTTATGTCTTGTACACCGAAAAATAAATCTTTTGTTTTCATTTTAGGTGTTATAAATTTTGACATTATTCTGTTAGATGTACATTGACAGCCTCTTGCTCAGTGACTGATCTTCACAGCAAATAACCTACAAAAATCAAACTGATGACTGATCAAGCCAGGTCTCACTCTGGGATTGGACCCTACTGTATTACCATCAACTGGGATTATACACCTTACTGTGGAATTGGTTGAGAACAGTTACTGTAGGACACATAGGTGGGGCTAGGACTGGTGGGAGTTTGTTCATGAATACAGTTGATCAAACCCGAAGAGACTCGGGGTCGGAATCATGATATAGTCATCCCTGGTCAAAATACAATTGTGTGGACATCAAGATTGGACTGGGTTTAGCTGTGACAAATGGTTGAATGGTCATCAGCAAATCATTTCCTAAACGTCTGCATGAAAATAATTTCCTCTGTTAAGAACTGGTCCATTTGTTTGTTTTTAGTTGACTGCTTGAGCCTGTTCAAATTGTATTATGTAGAATTTTGACAAAAAAAAATTTAACACATATGTGTAAAATTTCTTTACCATAGAGGCTTGTGATTCTGTTAAAATGGGAGGCAAAGAATATACATGAATGTGTACAGAGTTAAAAATGTTTGAATGTTAATATTCACACAGCATAATTTCAGGAGAAAGACGTTCAATGACTGCAGATGGTGATACTATCAACCAAATCATCAATATAGCTGGGAGAAGTCAGAATTTTGACATTTTGTGACGAGTAATTCACTCCTGGGCTCCCTGATACCTTTTCAGTGTCTACACAGTCAACAGCGACATGAAGAAATTCATCTCTTTTTCTGGATGCTTCAGCCTCAGGACATCAACGTCACCCAGGTCAAAACAATCCGTTTGATGAAGGTTCTTGTCCCGCTCGGAATTTTTGGATTTTGAACGAGCAGCATGTGAATTTTCTGTGTGTGTGTGCAAAGGTTAAATGATTAACTTGTAAATATTCCTGTTGCCTTGATTATTTCTTTTAACAAAATAATATGAGATCGATAGTTCTTGGAGGCTAACAGAAATTTGTTTAGCTTGTGTGAGCTTTTATGAGTGAACAGAGTAAACAGTGTCTTCAGTCAGAAAGTTCTGAAATTGTTTCTAATTTCAAGAAAACATTAGAGCTCGGCAAACTTCTTAGTCTCAGTTTGGGAGCTTTGTGGAAGTTTTGATTGACGGCGGATGCATTGAACAGTTGGCCCTGATGAAAAATAGTCTAGAATTGTTTAGAAATAGGTCATCCCAGTGTAAGCAGTTTAGTTTGAATGCCCCAGGCCAGAGTTGTTTGGTTAAAGCCCTGGAGGAATGATGTGAAGCTGAGAAAGTCTAAACTCAGTTGTATTAAGACTCGAGAAAGAGGCTATCAGATGGTCCAGATAGAGAATTATAACTACCTATAATTTAACCTGATAGAAGTGATAGAGAAGGGAATTCTCTCTGGTGTGAGTAATGTAAGGAACTAATAGCATTATATTTTACTGCATGTTTTGACATCTTTAAATTTTGGTTATCTATAAATAGTTAGTTTTGCTCTATTTTGATTTGCTTTTCTTGCTCTTTATGAACTGTTTTATTGTTAAAACAAAATCTGCAACACTGCATGACTGTGTTTCAGTGAGAGACCATCTTGATAAAACAAAACAAAACATGATCTAGCAAGCCAGGTTTCTGTCTGGGATCTGACAAGTCCTGGAGGAACATCAGTTGCAATCTTGTCAACTGATTAAACATTTAATTAACTTTTCACTGGCCTTTTTTTGCAGTAGAAATCAGACCTCAGAGAGCAGTCCATTAGACAACATGGAGAAATAGAATAAAACATGGGGCTAAAGGGGCCTTGATCCTGTCAGAAATGAGGATGAGAATGCGACCATTGTATCTTGGAGCTCGTTACTTAAAAACATTGTTGCTTGATCTCACTGGGCTTTTATGTCCCAGAGTGTGGGAAGCCCAGATCACATGCTCATCAACCCTGCAGAATATCTCCAAGCCTAAAGGGTATTGTCCATGGGGAGCTACAAAGTATCCTCCAAGACACACACTGTGGATATCCACCATCATTCTTTACAATGTCATTCTCCCATTGTCAGTGAGTCAACATCATACAGTACCTCTACTTAACACCTTTGTGAATGTGCAAACATCACATTGACAAGATAAACAAAAGATTGGCATCATAATTTCAGGGCAATATGTGGTAGACAATACCCGTACCCTTTCCAGAACAGCCCATGTTATAAGGAACGAAGGAATGTTCTTTAACATACCAGATTCTGAAATGTCATCCCAATATGGGCAGTCAAATTCATACTCCGCCTTTAATATCTGTTCAAACAGTCTGGAGTCATTTTCATCATAGAATGGAGGATATCCACATAACCTACAGGAAGAAAATATAACAAAACAGTCACGAATGATTTTGTGGGTTCACTTATTCTTTTTAAAACTAATTACCTAAATCATGTAAACAATTAAATGACGACTGGAAATTAAAACCACGGTTCGTTGCATGAAAAAGCCTTGAAGCTGCTCCTGTGATTTCAGGAACCTGGGTTTATGAAAATAGATAAGAAAAACTGAGGTAAGCCAAGAGAGCAGCAAGAGGCAATTTAACAAACCACACACCTTCCTGGCTTGGAACTGTGTCCACTGTTACTTCACGGGGTTGAAATAAAGTTATAGAGCATAGCATGGTACAGCACGGAAACAGACGCTTCAGTCCAACTCATCCATGCCAACCAGATATCCGAAATTAATCTAGTCCCATTAGCCAAGATTTGACCCCTCTTCTTCATGTATCCATCCAGATGCCTTTTAAATGTTGTAATTATACCAGCCTCCAACAATTCCTCTGGCAGCTCATTCCATACACACACCACCCTCTGCGTGAAAAAGTTGCCCCTTAGGTCATTTTCAAATCTTTCCCCTCTCACCTTAAACCTATGCCCTGCTAGTTTTGGACTCTCTTACCCTGGGGAAAAGACCTTGGCTTTTCCCCCTATCTATGCCCCTCATAAACCCCAATAAAGGTCACCCCTCAGCCTCTGACGCTCCAGATAAAATAGCCCCAGCTTATCCAGTCTCTCCCCATAGCTCAAACCCTCCAACACAGGCAATATTCTTGTGAATGTTTTCTGAATCCCGTCAAGTTTCACAACATCCTTCCTACAGTGGGGAGGCCAGAACTGAAGGCAGCATTCCAAAAGTGGTCTAATCAATGTCCTGTACAGCTGCAACACAATTTCCCACCTCCTATACTCAAAGCACCAATCAGTAAAGACAAATTCTGGAATCGCCTCCCTGACATGACTGTAGGATCTGGATGTGAGTTTGCTCGCTGAGCTGGAAGGATCATTCTCAGACGTTTCGTCACCATTCTAGGTAACATCATCAGTGAGCCTCCGGTGAAGCTGGCGTTATGTCCCGCTTTCTATTTATATGTTTAGGTTTCCATGGGTTGGTGATAAATAGAAAGCGGGACATAACACCAGCGCTTCGTCGGAGGCTCACTGATGGTGTTACCTAGAATGGGGACCAAACATCTGAAAACGAACCTTCCAGCTCAGCGAGCAAACTCATATCCAGAACCTCAACCTGAGCTACAAATCTTCTCAAAGCTCGCTATGGCTGTAGGATATTTCATTGATGGAAGTCGGTCATGAGGTAACTCACTGCCACCTTCTCAAGGACATTTAAGTATGGGCAATAAATGCTGATCCATCCAGCCACATCTCGGGAAAGAAGTAATGTTCTAGATGCTAAATGCAACAGGAAGTTAAATCCTGGTGACCCATTCAAATTGAACAATGATTGCAGGACATTTTTATGAAGTGGCAAACAATAAGTTCAGAACTGACGTCCAGTAAACTTTTCCTTTACAAAGTGATTAATATGGTAACGATGTCCCAGATAAGAGTGGAGACCAAAAGTCTGGAATCACCAAGAGGCACTTTGGTGCTGCAGTGGGGGGTGACATAAATTCCTCTAGAAAGGTAAAACTGGTGTCCACAATTTGTGTTTTTAAAGTAAAATTATCAATGCAAACAAATCTCAGTTAAACCGTGCTGAAAGCAATGTTGACAGTATCCAACAGACAGTATATCTATGTTCAGGTAGGATCTATGTATATTTACATATAGACAGGATCAGCTTCACTTCTCTGCCTTAGCTATTGTCTGCTGTATCGTCAGACTGTTGCAATTCACTACCGTTGTGATTTAGAAAGAGTATGCCTGACGAAAATTGGAAAAGCCACTTTACCTGGAATCTTGCCCTGTGAAGACAAGCTTCCAAATGTTAATGGGCCAATTTAAAGTAACACTCACAACATGGAGGGCTTAAGTAGCTGCAGCCAATTTGGGGGCAGCTTTAAAAATTATCTTTTAATCAAACTGTTGAGACATATTACAACACATCTCTGTGGCAGATGGGACTTGAACCCAAAACTTCAAGTTCAGAGGTCAAGATACAGTCTCCATATTCATTGATTCATAGAGTTATACAGCATGGAAAAAGACCCTTCGGTCCAAATCATCCATGCCAACCAGATATCGTAAATTAATCTAGTCTCGTTTGCTAGCACTTGGCCCAGATCCCTCTAAACACTTCCTATTCACATACCCATCCAGATGCCATTTAAATGTTATAATTGTACCAGCCTCCACCCCTTCCTCTAGCAGTTTATTCCCTAGAAGGACCACACACTGTATGAAAATGTTGCCCCTCAGGTCCCTTTTAAATCTTTCCCCTCTCATCTTAAACCTATGCCCTTTAGTTTTGGAGTCCCCCACCCTGGGGAAAAGACCTCTAATATTCACCCTATCCAAGCCCCGCCTGATTTTAAAATCTTCTACAAGGTTACTCGTCAGCCTCAGATACTCCAGGAAAATTTGCCCCAGTCTATCGAGCCTCTCTCTATAGGTCAAACCTTGGCAAAATCCTTGTAAATCTTCTCTGAACTCTTTCAAGTCTCACAACATCCTTCCTTCAGCAAGGAGACCAGAATTGCACACAGACCTGTCAGACCACAGCCTGGTCAGAGAGGGTCAGTACGCCACAGGCAAGGGGAGAGTCTTTCATAACCTCAGCTGGTACAGTGATTGAACCCTCATCATTAGCATCACAAACCCACCCTCCAGCAAACGGAGCTAAGGGACATAGTCACACTACAGCAGAGCCCCTAATAAGATTTTAAACGTCTGAGGCATGTGATGACACACGACTATAAAAAGTGGGGGATTTGAACCCAGAGGTAAGGACATTACCACATCTCCTGGTCCATCAATGTTATATAAGAAGCAGCTGATATTTACCCTTGACCCTCCTCAATTGATGCAAGTGACGTGAAGGGACAGAATTGTTGTAACTGCTAACCCTTGGCACATATTTAAAAATGAGCCAATGACACCATTCGCGTGAAAATTTTCACCGTGTTGCTACAATCTCAGGGCTTCCTGTCCTCCACAACTGCTTACCACAATCTGGAGGGATTTTCCTCTTGTTCAGCTAAAGCCTTGGGCACTATCATTCAGGGTGTACCAATCCAGCAAATTTGCAGCAAGGGTAATTTCTGTAGAAAGTGCTGCAGTATCTAGCCCGTGGGATATCAATAGGCAGAAGTTTGATTGAAGTATTTCGTTAACCATACTTAGACATGAAATTGCAAAGTAATTTTTTTTATTGGCAAATGTTGCTGAAATTGAAAGCACAAAGTATAATGATTGTAACTGCTCCTTTTCCTGATCTAACCAAAATTTAGTGTTTTCATGCAGATGTAAAAGATTATGAGACAACAAGGTGTGGAGCTGGATGAACACAGCAGGCCAAGCAGCATCAGAGGAGCAGGAAAGCCGTCGTTTCGGGCCTAGACCCTTCTTCAGAAAAAGATTTTGTTTGCTTTCTATCTTCTCCCATTCCAAGCCAAACAAGTTTATTATACTTAAGACACAGCTCAATTTACGTACTTGTGCTGTGTGAAAGCCATCAAGTTTCCATGGCTTAATGGGACACGTGGAAAGCAAAAGCAGACCCGCATGAATATAGTGCCTATCACTAGCTCAGGATATCGCAGTGTGATTCCCAAGCAGTGAGGCACTTTGGAAGTGCACTTTCAGTTGGAAGAATCCAGTCACCAGATCATGCATAAACTGATGAAAATTAGAGCAGTCCTGGGGCTGAGGTCACTGCAGGCCAAACGGGGGCTAGATCCTGGGAGTAAGCACTCAGTAATCAAACGCTAAAGGGTCACCATGGAAGGTCTGGGGCAGGAAAGTGGAGCTTGGATCTTCCTGCCCAGAACCCAATTCCAGTGAGGACACCCATCCCGCTGCTGCTTGTTCATTGGCCCTCACTTCGAGTACAGCAATCCCAAGAGGGGAAGGGTCTGTGCCCTGTTCCCAAATAACTCTTTAACTCAAAACTAAATATCAGAGCTGCATAGATCGTAAATTCTACTCATTACTGTGTAGATCCAGATGAAACATATACCCCAGAATTTAGAGGCTGGCTCTGTGTAAGGTTAATTGAAAAAGTTTGATTGCATTTTAGCTGTTTTGATTTAAAACTAAGTTCCAAAACCCACAAACGTTTGACACAGTGCAAATCGTATAGATGAGGATGTCAAGTGACTACGGATGTGTGCTCCACCAGTGCTACGCTGGAGCACTGCAGCAAGCCTGAGGCAGAGATGTTGGCCAGGCAACATGGTGGGGTGTGGAAGAGGCGGGCAACTGGAAGCTCAGGGCCATTTTGTGGACAGAACGGAGGTGAATGACTGTGATCAACATAAAGGATTAGAACAGAAATCCTGTCGGAGAGAGGAGCCAAATGTCTCAAGGTGAGCATCCCTGGAAGAGATGTGGGAGTGAACCTGTCCAGCATAGGTTCTTTTTCCCAGAATATAATTTCTGGGATGGTCAGATGGAGACAGGAATCTCCCCAGTGCCAACCTGGTTGATTATCACAGCATCTTTCCTGCTGCATCTTGGAAGGCAGAATTCCACTCTTGGTTCTGGCGCCATCGGGGTTGCATTATCTCAGAGTTGTTTCAACCTCAGAGCTTCCTCCTCCCGGCTTTCTTTGGAGTCGAAAGTTTTTTGCAGCACTTTGTACTGGCTTTGTGGGCCGAAGGATCTGTTCCTGTCCTGATCTGGTCTTTGTTCTTATTTTGATTCATTCAGCTTACGTGATCACCTTCATTTGCACACTGATAGCTTCTTGAACAGTCTGCGTTATTGCTCATTTGCTTCTTGTTGATCACTGACTAAGCTTGCATTATGTTAAAATCTTTAGTCAGTAAGTACGTCCTCAAGTATCCCACGCCTAAAAGATCCAGAGTATTGATATCCAGTTTTGAACTGAATGCCACTCAAAAATGCATACGTTGATTAATTCACATTCAGCTAGGAATAATTTCAAGGCCAGGGATCAGATGATGCCAACAAGTTACTGTGCCAAAGCTGTCAATTGCTGTGGCATTTAAACTATCCAGTATGGCTCTTCCATGCAATTAAACATAAACATCCAGTTGTTCCTTTTCTCATAAATATTACCAACTCAAGCAAACATTCAACCCAAACTCAGCTGCAAACGTAAAATATCACTTTCCTCATTGAATAATATCTGCAATTACTCTCCATCTCTCAATAACTCTGATTTCTTAGAAGTATCTTTTTCCAACTTTTTGTCCTCCCCCCCCGTAAAGTGCAGCTATTTTATTTTCTAAGGATCCCAACATTTAGATCCATCCCCCAAGTGTACACATCCCACATTCAACTGGGACACTGGTTGCTAAGTTGTTTAACCAGAAAAACGTAGGGACAGGAGGAGATCATTCAGCTCCTTGTGCCTGTTTCAACATTCCATGAGATCAAGGCTGGTCGGTACCTTCCTCCATGTACCTATCTTTTCCTAATAAATCCATGAAAGATCTATCAAAATCTGTTTCAGAATTAATAAATGATCTAGCACTGAGCGCCAGTTGCAGAAGAAAGTATCAAATGTTGACCATCCAGGAGAATTGCTTTATAATCCCATTTAATCTCAATACCCCAACTGATGAAGGTGAGCATGCTATACGCCTTCTTTAGCATCTTATCCATTTGTGTTACCACTTTAGGAGATATTTGGACTTGCATCCCAAGATCCCTCTATATATCAATGTTCCCAAGGGTTTTATCATTTACTCTGTACTTTCCTCTTGTATTTGGCTTCCCAAAATGTATCACCTCACACTTATCCAGATTAAACTCCATCTGCCATTTATCCAATCAACTTTCCAACTGATTGAAATCCTGTTGTATCCTTTGTTAACCTTTCTCACTAACCACAACTCCTCCAAATTTTGTGCCATTGGCAAACGTATTCATCAGACCACTGACATTTCATCCAAAGTATTTAAGTATTACAAACAACTGCATTGCCAGCACTGATCCTTGTGAAACACCACTGATCGCAGACTTCCAGTCAGAGAAACACCTCTCCACAACAACTTTCTGTCTTCTATGATCAGGCTAGTTTTGTTTCCAACTTAACAACTCACTGTGGATCCCATGTGACTTAAACCTTCTGGACTAGCCTACCACGAGGGACCTTGTCAGATGCTTTATTAAAGTATATGTAGACAACAAATATTGCCCTAACTCAACAATCATTTTTGTCACTTCTTCAAAAGACTCAGTCAAATTTGTCAGCCTCAATCACCTGGCCAGGCTCATTCCCCAATAAAAGGTCTAGCATGGCCCTTTCTTCAGTTGGGCTATCTGCATATTGTTTCAGGAAACCCTCCCGGATGCACCGAACAAATTCTATCCATCTAAGCCCTGGCACCAGCGGAATCCCAGTCCATATTGGAGAAGTTAAAATCACCTGCTACAACAACCCTGTTGTTTTTACAGCTTACTTATCTGTTCCTCCCCTGCCTGCTGACCTTTGGTCGGTATATAGCATAACGCCATCACAGTGACTGCACATTTCTTATTCCTGGGCTTTACCCATCTGGCCTTGCTGGATGAACCATCCAAAATGTCCTCATTTAGTACAGGTATGACATTCTTCTTTATCAGTAATTGATCTCTCCCACGCCTTTTTACATCCCTCTTCAACACCCCTTTAACATCTAACCCCTGGAATGTTGAGCTATCAGTCCTGTCCTTCTCTCAACCAAGTTTCTAGAATGGCGACAATATTGTGGTCCTGTGTACTAATCCAGGCTCGAAGCTCATCTGTCTGAACCGTTATACTGTTGACATTGACATAAATACACTTCAGTCTGCCAGCCCTCTGTGTTCATTAACCTGGCCCTGCTGCTCTTCCCATTAGACTTGACTTAGTCTTTACCTTCTCTTCATTCACCCCACATGCTCAGATTTCCACCCCCCGCCACATTAGCTTAATTCCTCCTGAGTGACACGAGCAAACCTTCCTGCCAGGATATTGGTTCCCCTCCAGTTTAGGTGCAACCTGTCCTTCTTGTATAGGACCAGCCTGACCTGGAAGAGGTCCCTGTGGGCGTATACCTGAAGTCTACCCTCCTATACCAGCCCTTTACCATGTATTCAACTCTACTATGCTCCTATTTCTGGCCTCACTAGCACAGCGAGTAATTTTGAGATAACAATCCTAGAGGTCCTGCTTTTCAACTTTCTATCAAACTCCCTAAATTTGGAGGACTCATCTCTCTTTCTGCCTATGTTATTAATACCAATATGGACCACCACCTCTGGCTGCTCACTCTCACTTTTCAAAATATCCTGCACCTACTCAGACACATCCTTGACCCTGCCGCCAGGAAGGCAACACACCATCATGGAATCTTACTAGTGACCACAGAAACGCTGGCCTGTGCCTCTGACTATAGTCCCTCTATTACTAACTCTCACCTAAACTTCGACCCTCTCTGCCATACAGCCAATCGTGGTCCCACTGATCTGGTTGCTGCTGTTGCTTTCCCCTGAGAGGCCATACACCCATCCCGCAGGGTCCACAAAGGTTTACTAGTTTGAGACGAGAACAGGGGCAGCACAGTGGCTCAGAGGTTAGCACTGCGGGCTCACAGCACCAGGGACCTGGGTTTGATTCCAGCCTCGGGGAACTGTCTGTGTGGAGTTTGCACATTCTCCCCGTGTCTGTGTGGGTTTCCTCCGGGTGCTCCGGTTTCCTCCCACGGTCCCAAAGATGTGCAGGGTAGGTGGATTGGCCATGCTAAATTGCCCATAGTGTTCAGGGATGTGTACATTAGGTGGGTTTTATGGGTCTGGGTGGGATGTTCCAACGATCGGTGTAGACTTGTTGAGCCGAAGGGCCTGTTTCCACACTGTCAGGATTCTATGAACAGCTACAGGGGCTTCCTGCGCTGCCTGCTTACCAGCCCTTGCTAGCAGTCACCCAGTTTCAACTGAGATAAGTCGATCAAACAGCATGCAGAATGAAATGAGGGGCTTTAGTCTTGAAACCTCATGCACCTACACTGGGCAGAGAAGTAACCTGCTAATTCACGCAGGCAGTGCAAAATTAATGCACTAAAAAGATTTGTGAGAAATGTGGACATGCCTATGTCAAAGATTTTATAAATAAACCAGATGAAAGGATAATGCTGTTTTTGCTTGGCTCCTGTACATAAAAAGATACCAAGGAAAATGATATTTAATCGATTTGTCACTTCATTGCTCAGCGGATTGGTGGAGAACAGAAAGAATCATAAAGACTTGGGCTCGTCGTTTATTAAACTTTTCTGGTGATACGACTGACTTTAACTTTAAGGTGAGGCAGATTAAAAGAGAGATTCCTCAGGTGTAAAACAACATCAGTAATGCTTGCACACACAACCCATCATTATTGTATCCTCCACTTTTTGCATCCAAAGAATTGCCAAGTCAAGAAAAAATTGTTTTTAAAATCACAAATGTCTCATTTCAACATGAGGTTCCAAGAACTAGCGTTGCCCTGAGCAGCAAAAGGATCAAAGGTCATTGACCTTTTGTAGACTATTATATTGCGGTTTGAGGCAATAATCCAAGTCTGGAATGTTTTAAGATTATTTTTCACTCATTAACCTACTGTAGTCCATATATAGCAATAAGAAACACAGGGGTTTAACTACCTGGCATTGAAAACTATGATTGTATAGCGAATACTTGACTAAGTCAATAGTTTTATAAATTATGCACATACCAGAACTCACAGTAAGAAGTATATTTGGATCTAAATTTGCTTTTATTGTTCATGAAAGAAATGTCAAGTAACTAAACTTAGATATTGGAGTGAAGTAAATAACATATTTCTGATCCTGATAGACTTTGGAAAATTATGATGCAGAGCTCTAATTAGTTCTAACTTTTAATATTGGTTTCATCCTAATTGTTATCAACATAGATGCTTTAGAACAAATCGATTAAATATCATTCATATCTCTCTGGCTAATATTTATCACTCAATTTATCTGACAAAAACAGATTATCTACTCAAGTTCACATTTCAATTTGTGAGATCTTTCTATGCGCAAGTTGTCTGCCAATTTTCTACACTGAGACGATAACTACACCTGGTTGTCAATCACTTTGGGACATCGTGAAATCATGAAAGGTGCTATACAAATGCAACTCTTCTTTTGGACAGATTTTACAGGCTTTGTCTTTATTCATTCAGAGGGTGATGGCATTGCTGGCTGAACTGAGGTATATTACCTATTCCCAATTGCTATGGAGGCAGTAATGGTGAACTGCCTCATTGAATCACTGAGTCCATTTGCTGCAGGTGCTGTTAGGGAGGGACTTCCAACATTTTGACCCAGTCATGCTGCAGGAATGGTGATACATTTCCTACATCAGGATGGTGACTGGCTTGGAGGGGAACTTGCAGGAGGTAGTTTTTCCATGTATCTGCTATCCTTGTCCTCCTGGATGAAATTGGTTGTGAGCTTGGAAGATGCTGCCTGCGGTACCCTGGTGAATTTCTGCAGACTACATTTAGATAATACACTCTGCCGATAGTGTGCATCGGTGATGAAGGCAGTGGATGCTTCGGACGTGGTGCCTATCAAGCGGGGGCTGCTTTATCCTGGATGGTGCCAAGTTTCTTGAGTGTCGTTGGGGCTGCACTCACCCAGGCAAGTGGGGAGTATTCCGTCACACTCCTGACTTGTAGATGGTGCACAGGCTTTAGGGGGTCAGGGGGTGAATTACTTGCTGCAGGATTCCTCGCCTCTGACCTGCTCTTGCAGCCACTGCGTTTATGTGTTGAGCCAGTTCAGTTTCAGGTCAACTGTAACCCCCAGGATGTTGATAGTGGGGTTCTGCAATGGTCATGCCATTACATGACAAGGTGTAATGGTGGATTCTCCCTTGTTAGCCTGGCATTTTTATGGTGTGAATGTTACTAGCCACTTGTCAGCTCAAGCCTGGGTATATTCTCCAGGTCTTGCTGCATTTGAACATGGGCTGCTTCAGTATCTGAGGAGTCACCAATGATGCTGAACATTGTGCAATCATTGACAAACATCCCCACTTCTGACCTTATGGTGGAGGGAAGGTCATTGATGCAGCAGCTGAAGATGGTTGGGCCAAGGATGCTACCCTGAGGAGCTCCTGCAGAGATGTCCTGGAGCTGAGATGATTGACTGCTGACAACCACAACCATTTTCTTTCTGCTAATTATGACTCAGCCAGCAGAGTTACTCCCCTAATTCCCATCGTTTCCAGTTTTGCTAGATGCCAGTGTTCTAACTGTACTGGAACAGCTTGGCTACGGGAATTGCAAGTTCTGGAACACACATTTTCAGCATTATTGCCAGAATGTTGCCATGGCCCATAGTCTTTATCTCCAACCATTTCTTGATATCATGTGGAGTGAATCAAATTGGCTGACCACTGATATCTGTAATTCTGGGGACCACTGGAGAAGGCTGAGATGGATCATCCACTTGGCACTTCCGGCTGAAGATTACTGTGAATGCATCAGCCTTATCTTTTGCACTGATGTGCTGGGGTTTTCCATCATTGAGGATGGGGATATTTGTGGAGGATCCTCCTCCAGTGAGTTGTTTCATTGCCCATCACCATTCACAACTGGAAGAGGCAGGACTAGAGAGCTTAGATCTGATCTGTTGCTTAGCTCTGTCTATCACATGATGCTTTCACTGTTTGGTGTGCAAGTCCTGTTTGGTAGCATCACCAGGTTGGCACCTCATCTTCAGATATGCCTGGTGCTGCTCCTGGAATGCTCTCCTGCACCCTCCTTTGATCCAGGGTTGATCCCGTGGCCTGATGGTAATGGTTGAGGGGGGATATGCCGGGCCATGAGGTTACAGATTGTGCTGGAGTACAATTCTGCTGCTGTTAATGACCCACAGCATCTCATGGATAGATCTGTTTGACGTCTATCCCACTTAGCATGCAGCACGATGGGAGTTATTCTCAATGTGAAGGTAGGACTTCTCCACAAGGACTGTGCGATGGTTGCTCTGACCGATACAGTCATGGACAGATGTAACTGCACCTGACAGATTGGTAAGGATGAGGTCAAGTATGTTTTTCCCTCTTGTTGGTTTCCTCACGACCTGCCACAGATCCAGTCCAGCAGCTCTGTCCTTTAGGACCCGACCAACTCGATCAGTAGTACTACTGCCGAGCCACTGTTGGTGGTGGGCATTGAAATCCCCCACCCACCCAGAGTATACTTTGCTTCTAGCCACCCTCTGATTTCTCTAAGTGTTGTTTGACAAGGAGGAGTACCGATTCATCAGCTGAGGGAGGGTGGTACGTGGTAATCAGCAGGGGGTTTCCTTGCCCATGTTTAACCTGAAGCCATGAGACTTTATGGAGTCTGGAGCCAATGTTGAAGACTCCCAGAGCAACACCCTCCTGACTGAATACTGCAGAGTTACCCCCTGTGCTGTTCCTGTCCTACCGATGGGACAGCACATATCCAGGGATGGTGATGGTAGTGTCTGGGGCATTGTCTGTAAGGTATGATTGTGTGAGTAGGACTATGTCAGGCTGTTGCTTGACTAGTCCGTGAGACAGCTCTCCCAATTTAACATACAAATTGTCATCATTGTTTTTCAAAGCTTCTCTGTCACTGTAATCTCCTTCAACCTGATCACAATCTGAACGAACTTCTCTCATTCTGGGGCCTGGTTCATTCTGCCATTAATGGCCGCATCTTCACTAGCTGAAACTTAACTCCGGATTACCATCCGAAACTTTTCCAGCTCACCTCTAAGATGTTCCTTAAACCTTCCTCTTGTACCTTCTCATGTGGCTGAGTGTCAAATTGTCTTCGACAAGCAGTTCTGTAAAGCACCGTAGAGTCATTCAGGTTGACAGCACAGGAAAAGGCCCTTTGGCCCATCCATTCTACACTTGGGATAAGCAGCTACATTATCACGTTTCGCAGCAATTTGCCCATAACTTTGTATGCTTTGGCATTACAAGTGCACATCTAAATACCTCATCAATGTACCTCTACCCACTCTTACAGGCAGTGAGTTCCAGATTCCCACCACCCTCTGGGTCCTTCCATCTCCACTAAACCTCTTGCTGCTTATCTTAAATCTTTGCCCCAATCATTGATCTGCCCACCTGGGTCCTTTCAGTCTACACTATCTATGTACCTCATCAGTTTCTGGATCTCAATCATCTCCCTCCTCATTCTCCTCTACTGTAAGGAAAACAATCCCAATCTGTCCAATCTCTCTTTATAACTGAATCTCTCCAGCCCAGGCGACATGCTGGTAAATCTCCTCTGTACCCTCTCCAGTGTAATCACATTCTTCCCAGAATGTGGGTTCCAGACCTGCACACAGTGCTCCGGCTGTGGTCTAACCAACATTTTATGCATACCCAACTCTGGGGAAAGCGCTGGAAAATGAGATTAGAATAGTTAGGATATTGCTGTTGACTGGCAATGGGCGGAAAGGTTTTCTCCTATGGTGTAGACCTCTCAGATTGCATGATTCATAAGTGAGGCCTGTGGACACTATAAGCTTGGAACAGCTGAACTTTCAAACCAAACAACTGCACCACCATAAGTGCAACGTGAATGTGCCAAACTGGGGGTAGTTTTTATTTCTGAGCCTGTGGTTGAGATGACACAAACTTATTTGAGATCAGTCCCTTGTAGCCAACTGGTTTAAACAGTGTAAACAGAATTCAGCTCTAAGCCCCAGCAATGAAAGATTAGTGTACTAAATCACTTTGTTACTCAACAGCGAACCCCTTCTGGTTACTTTGTGACCTGTTTTACAAGTATGAGCATGCAGATATACATTTACAGAACATATATGGAATTTGACTTGAATAAAACTGCGCTCCCTGAAATGGAATTCTCAGATTTTGTGTCTGATCTTAAAAGTTCAGTCAGGAAAAAAAACCTACAAAATCACTTCTAACATTTTTGAAAGTTTCTTCCCTTTATATTGAAAAACAAATTCCAGGTTCCCCATTTGATATCTTTCTTTGGGTAAATTTTAAGCTTGCTGTGTTTTTGCTGAAATGTGTACAAAGTTCGGTAAAATAAAAATAAAAATGCATTAAGCACAAAAATGTCAATAAAACCCATAGGCCAGCATTCCATGAAAAGTCATCATATGGTACACATTATGTTGTGTTGATCATTTTGTACAGAAAAGATATAGTATGAAGTATTAAAAGAATGAGGCATTTTATAGCAATTCAAAGCCTCGAGAATACAACCGTTTCACAATCACAAACCAATGCCTGGAATTCCAACTCACAGTATCCTACCAACTGACCATAAATATTGGAGAGAATTGTAGTTTAAATGAATTGTGTGGGTGTCGTTCGACAATAACCAATAAATGTTATTCCATCATTCCTGTGGGAATGAAAAGGCAGCAATTGATAATGTGTTTACCCAGCAAACTGGTTAGCTAACGCCAATACCAACGCAAAGATAATCTTTATTCTCTCTTGAGGCTTACGTTCTTTTACAAAAAATGGAGTGAATTTTTCTCTACTTGCTAATGCTGGCATGAACATGTCTTGACAGTAGGGGAGGGAAGGATGCTGCTTTATAATCAAACCAAGTTGTTCAAAATTAAAAATAAATGTAAGAAATACACTCAAATATGATTCAGCGATGGTTTGAACAAAGCAGAGTTCACCTCTATTTTAATGATTTCTATTATTAAATAGAGTTAAAGAATCATTCAAAACTGACCCTTTGGACCAATCAGTCCATGTCGACCACATTCCCAACGAAGCTAGTTGCACCTGCCTGTGCTTGGCCTGTATCCCTCCAAACATTTCTTCTTCATGAACTTATCCAAACATCTTTTTAAATATTGTAACTGTACCAGCATCCACCACTTCCTCAGGAAGTCCATTCCACACATGAGACATTCTGTGTAAAAAAGTTGCCCCTCGTCTTTTTTAAGTCTTTCCTCCTCCCACCTTAAAAATGTGCCCCCGAGTCTTGAAATCTACCCCCCCAAGAGAAAATACATCTGTCACTCACCTTATCTACGCCCCTCAGGCTTTTACAAACCTCTATAAGGTCACCCCTTAACCTCCTACACTCCAGTGAAAAAAGTCCATCCAGGCCCTCAATTCCTAGCAACATCTCGGTTAATCTCTTCTGAACTGTCTCCAGCTGAATAATATCCTTCCTACAACAGGGAAACCAGAATTGGTAAACAGTATTCCAGAAGAGGCCTCACGAACGTCCTGTACAACATCAACATGACGTCCCAACTCCTATACTCAAAGGCCTGAGCAATGAAGGCAAGTGTGCCAAACACCTTCTCAGCCAGAGATAGTACGAACTGCAGATGCTGGAGGATCCGAGATAACAAGGTGTAGAGCTGGATGAACACAGCAGGCCAAGCAGCATCAGAGGAGCAGGAAGGCTGACATTTTGGGCCAGAGTTAACATTTCTGAAGAAGGGTCTAGGCTCAAAACGTCAGCCTTCCTGCTCCTCTGATGCTGCTTGGCCTGCTGTGTTCATCCAGCTCTACACCTTGTTATCTTACTTTCTTAACCACTCTGTCTACATGTGATGCTGACTTCAAAGAATTGAGTCTCTCAGTTCTACAACACTACCCAAGGCCCTATTTTTAATTGTACATGTCCTGCCCTTGTTTGTTTTACCAAAATGTTTTACCAATACCTTGCATTTATACAAATTAAACTCCTTCCGCCAATCCTCAGCTCATTTAAAAAATGATGCACGAACATCTTGACAATTTTTATTGGCACAGTTAGAATTAGAGCTACCTAAAAAAATTTCTAATCATACACAAATGAATGCAAAATCCTGCAGATGCTGCAGTTATGAAATGAAAATGAAAACAGGTCTGACATCAAGTGTGGAAAGACAGAGTTAACATTTTGGGACCAATATGACTAGGCTTGGAATGGAGCAGTCAGTACAATGAAGAGACTTATTGGATTCATAACACTGCGTGGGTTTCCTCTGGGTGCTCCGGTTTCCTCCCACAGTCCAAAGATATGCAGGCTGGGTGGGTTGGCCGTGGGAAATTGCCCGGAGTGTTCAGGGGTGTTTTGCTTCAGTGGGTTAGACATGGGAAATGCAAGGATAGGGGAATGCCTCTGGGTGGGATGGTCTTCGGTGGGACGGTGTGGACTTGCTGGGCTGAATGGCCTGTTTCCACACCTGTAGGGATTTTATGATTCTACAATTAACACTGTTTCTCTCTCCATTAATGTTGCCAGACCTGTTGAGTTTCTCCAACACTTCCTGTTCAAATTCTAAAGTGTACCAATCCTGCTATCTCTGGTGTGAGGGTGTCATTACAAGAGAGCCAGATTGGGCAGAGTTACTGGTATAGAAATAATATCATGGGATTAGCCATCCAGAAATTTCGCCAATGTTCTGAAGACATGCATTCAAATTCCGCCATGGCAGGCGGTGAAATCTGAATTCAACAGAAATCTGGAATTAAAGAGCTAGCCTAATGACCACGCAATTCCTGTCAAGTGCCAGCACAATCCAATGGACTCAGCAGTTACAGCTCTGAAGGAAGCTATTCAACAAGGAAAGGAAAATAAGTCTGCAGCAATGTTTTGCTGCTTCTGCTGCTTATGCATTCTCCTGCAAAGACCCCATGTAAAAGTCTATAACCAACAAACTTCCTGCAACACTGATTCACAGAACACAAAAATAGTGATCAAAACTTCTTTGAGAATGGTGTAGCAGGTGAGGCTCTGCATCACAAAATACTTCCAGCCTCTACATCCAGTCAATACTCCCATGTGCACTCTCTTTTGTAAAGAACCCTAGAGATTTTTATTTTCCAAAATGCTTCCTTGTCCTCTTTTGTTCCAACTATTTTACACACTGTGGGAAGTTTGTAATTTTTTTTTCCCTTAGACTTGCATTGTGCTAGTCTCTGCCACAATGTCATGCTAGTGGAAGGTGGTAACAAGCCAATCTAATAATATTAAAGTTGGCAGTGGACATTTTGTTGGAATAAAGAAAAACAAAGGGAGAACATTTCCTTGGTGTGTTCTCCAAGCCAGTGCCTTGATCAGTGTTAACATGCCAATAATCAGCTCACTTTTCTCATGAAATTTAGATCGCTGCTCCCTTCGAAATTTAGCATTCTTGTGATTTAATCCTGATCAATACAAGAAAAATTTTTGGCAGCACATCTAGTTTTTCAGCAATACTCAGGTTCCATACTACTGAGGCACTATATACAAATGCATTCTTAATACTAAATGCAATTAAAACATGCGGGTGTGAGATTCTTCATAAACATGCTGTCATTGGTTATGGCAAAGGTCAATGTTTAAATTGTCATGTCAATTTGAATTTCCAATTCAGCTAATGGTTTCCAATAGTTACTCAACAATGAGATTAGATCAACTGTAAGGAATTTACACATTGAATTAACGGTTGTGTTCCAAAGACAATTAATGAGACATAAATTAAGGTGTATGTTTATTCTGGAGAGATCCAATACGGTTGAGAGAATATGTTTCTTGAACAGGAGACAATGGAATCCACGCAGGGAAAGGCAACATTAGATTTCCTTTTAATACTGAGAAAGGCTTAATGAGTTAAACTACAGCAAGGAATATTTGGGAGTTTAGTGATCAAAAGGCTGTTAATTCTAAGGTGAAAGTGAGGACAGAACTGTTAATAAAATGTATTCACAAAATCAATTGCAAGGAAGTGGATTTTGAGGGAATGAAACATTGTAGAAAAGGATCTATAGGTGAACATTATTCAAAATGCAGGGTGTGGAGGGAAGGTATGAGAGCTCGGTGTGTTATAATTTTACTTTGCAGAAGCAGGTGGTCTAAAATAAGTTTGTGTGCAAACAGACTTGAGCTTATACAAATGACAAGGGTAATCATATTTGTAAGAAACAGAGGGAATATGAAATTCTGAAATGTATTAGGAAAGTACAGGCTTGGGAGAGCTGTAACATCAACCAAAAATTCTGCTGAGTAGCAATGAGAAACATGAAAATAATGCACTGACATAAATAGCTGATGTAAAGTGTTGTCTGACTGATCTCAGTAATTCTCTCTGGGGTTTCACACTCAAGATACAGTATTTGTGTGAACGGGATAGCCACGTGAGGGATTTGCGTACAATTACTGATGTAATTTGGATAAATGTGAGGTTATTCACTTTGGAAGCAAAGCCAAGAGGGCTGATTACTACCTGAATGGCTGTAATGTGGAGGTGCTGGTGTTCGACTGGGGTGGACAATGTCAGAAATCGCACAACACCAGGTTATAGTTCAACAGGTTTATTTGAAAACACGAGCTTTTGGAGCCTCATTCCTCCTTCAGGTGTTAGTGAGAGAGGTTGTATCAGACACAGAATTTATAAATAAAAGGTCAGAGGGTCACACCACTGATGAGGATGTACTAAACAAACCTAAGATGTTGTTAAATCTTTAATCAGTTCAAAGGTTTTAATTGATTGATATGTGTATGGAAATCCCCGAATTCCTTTCGTCTCCCTGCCCTGAGAGAACTAAAGGTTTCTGTCAGTGTAACAAAGAGGTAACATTTTAGGTCAGACAATGTGTGTTAGGTGTGAGGCCTTGTTTAGAACCTGTTTGTGTTTTAGTTTGGAGTCAGACTGGCTTGATTTCTGAAGTAGGAATTTATAAAATGCCCCATTGACTGACTGTCAATGAATTGTGTGCTTTTGAATAAAATAAAACGTATCTGTAAATACAAATTCATCCGAAAGATACACGTGTGTGTGTGTGTGTGTGTGTGTGTATGTCTGTGTGTGTGAGACAATCTGAGTGACAGTATAAATTGGAAGAAGGGAGCGTGCAGTGGGACCTGGGTGTCCTTGTGCACCAGTCGCTGAAGGTAAGCATGCAGGTGCAGCAGGTGGTAAAGAAGGCAAATGGTATGTTGGCCTTCATTGCGAGAGGTTTCGAATACAGGAGCAGGGATGTGTTGTTGCAGTTATACAGGGCCTTGGTGAGGCCACACCTAGAATATTGTGTGCAGTTTTGGTCTCCTTTTCTGAGGAAGGATGCTTTTGCTCTCGAGGGAGTGCAGCGAAGGTTTACCAGGCTGATTCTGAGGATGGCGGGTCTGATGTATGAAGAGAGATTGGCTGGATTGGGATTATTTTTGCTGGAGTTCAGACAAATAAGGGGGCATCTCATAGAGACTTATAAAATTCTAACAGGATTGGACAGGGTAGATGCAGGGAGCATGTTCCCGATGGTGGGTATGTCCAGAACCAGGGGTCACAGTTTGATGATTCAGGGTAGACCACTTAGGACGGAGATGAGGAGACATTCCTTCAACCAAAGAGAGGTGAGCCGGTGGAATTCATTACCACAGGAAATAGCTGATTCCAAAACATTATATGGATTCAGGAGGTGGCTAGATATAGCACTTGGGGCGAATGGGATCAGAGGTAATGGGCAGAAAGCAGGATTAGGCCCGTGAGTTCGATGATCAGCTATGATCGTGAAGAATGTCAGAGCAGGTTCGAAGGGTTGAATGGCCTCCTCTTGCTCCTATCTTCTATGCTTCTATGTTTCTAAAACATTCAGCATAAATTGCAAAATTGATGCTTGCAATCTTTTTTTAGTTTGTGGGATGTGGCTGTAGCTGCCCAGGTCAGTATTCTGACACTAATTGCCCTTTGAACTGAGTGTCTTGTTCAAAGGGCAGTTCAGAGTTAACCACATTGCTGTGGGTCTGGAGTCACGTGTAGGCCAGACCAGGTAAGGATCCATCCCTAGGGGGGATCGTGAACCAGATGATTTTGCACCACAGTCAAAGGGAGATGTCACTGAGATTAACTTTTACATTGCAGGGTCACGAAGTACATTCAAATGCCACAATTAGCTGTTGGAGGGGGGACCCAGGGCATTAGCCTTGCCTTCAGGATTACTGGGATAATGAGGTCACCAGTATACCACTATATCCCTGTTCATAAATGGAAGATGTTCCCAAGAATTTCCTGATTGACCCTTCCTCTAATGGTGCATTGTTCTTTGGGGAAATCCTAAAAGTCATTCCTTTTGGCTTGTTTTAGTATTGCTAATACAAGCTCTGATGTTCACATGTAGAATGGAAGCATCCCATGTCAGGTATGCACCTTGCAATTTGATTGTGTATCTGGTGCCTTTCATGCGGTCAAACAGCCCAGACGTTTTCACAAAAGTGCACGTTGTCAGAAATTGACACCAAGCCAAAGAAATTGACAAAGAAAGGCCAGGATGTTAGCACCATGGTTAGCGTCTGTGTGGAGTTTGTACATTCCCCCTGTGCATGCGTGTGTTTCCTCCGGTGAACTGGTCTCTTCCCACAGTCCAAAGATATGCAAGTTTGGTGGATTGGCCACACTATAGTGTTCAGGGATGTGCAGAGTTACAGGGATGGGGTAGGGGTGGGGTCTGTGTCCAATGCTCTTCGGAGGATTGGTGTGGGTTTGATAGGCCAAATGGCCTGCTTCCACACTGTAGGGATTCAATGATTAGGTCATTAGTGACCAACAGCTTGAGGTAGGATGTTAAGAGAAAGAGGTGCAGGGAAAGTAGGATTTAGGGATGGAATATTGGATGTTATCACTAATACGGCTAAAGGCACAGTTGCCACTGAGGGGCTGATGGGAATGGGGAATACATGAGTTGAGAGCAGATTCCTAGAAGGTTCTAGGACTGAATGAGCTAAAGGCCGCAGGGAAAGGAGAGGCTGTGGAGGAATTTAAATATGGGATTGAGAATTTTAAAATCAAAATGTGAACACATTGGCAACCAATGTAAGTCTGAGCACAGGGAAGTGATTATGAGTAGTACAGTCGTGGATTATAGATGATGAAAGGTGAGAGGCTGACTAAGATAGCACTGGAATAGCTAAGTACTGAGGTAACAAAGCATAAATGAATCTGTTTTAGTAGCAGGTGAGGCAGGAGCGGACATAGCCTGTGTTAGAAAGGTAGAAACAGGCATTCATTGTGACAGATCATTGCTCCTTAACACAGTAACAGGGGTTTTATCAGCTCAAGAACTGTAGCGGCTCAGAGAGAAGCTCAATCACCATCTAAGAAAGGTCTATAAATGTCACTTGCATACCAATATTCACTCTTTGAGAGTGCTTAAAATAAATCATGAAAAACACATTAGACACAGGAAGGCAATGGAACAAGGAAGCTCAGGGTGGCAGAAATCTTAAAAGTCATCTTTTCAGTATCTTATGGTTATAGAGAAAGGTATCAAAGAAAAATGGGATATGCAAACAATTTTAAACTTAATAATAACTATAGAAATATCTAACAGATTACTGAGTAGGGTTTTGAAACTGAAACACAGAGCATGTTAAAAAGAACATGATGAATTCCTATTTACAGTCATTATGCTACCTGTTATCTGTGGGAGATAATTTAGTTTTGACACTGTCATGCGTAGCAAAGGTATGTTATAATGGTGTTGAGGGAAGGTCTTACGAGGAAAGGCTGAGGGACCTGAGGCTGTTTTTGTTAGAGAGAAGAAGGTTGAGAGGTGACTTAATAGAGACATACAAGACGATCAGAGGATTAGATAGGGTGGACAGTAAGAGCCATTTTCCTCAGATGGTGACGGTGAGCACGAGAGGACATAGCTTTAAATTGAGGGGTGAAAGATATAGGACAGATGTCAGAGGTAGTTTCTTTACTCAGAGAGTAGTAAGGGCGTGGAATGCCCTGCCTGCATCAGTAGCAGACTCACCAACTCTAAGGGCATTTAAATGGTTATTGGATAAACATACGGATGATAATGGAATAGTGTTAGATGGGCTTCAGATCGGTATGACAGGTCAGCGCAACATCGAGGGCCAATGCACTGTGCTGTAGTGTTCTACGTTCTATATTGTTAAAATATGAACTGCATTCAGTACAGAATATTCATGAACTACTATTTATTTTTAAAAATGGTTATTAAATGGCAAGTAAAATGGCTGTTGAGGGCCAGGTAATGTTTGCAATTTCTGCAGAGTTTATCAAGTCTACAGAAAGTTCCTAATTGAATCACCGTGGGATGCAGAGCCACTTGATTGTACTTGTAAAAACAAAAACTATCTGTTGAATTCATATTATATACCCTATGAAGGATCTAGCAAAACTTCAATTCTCTGAATGCATTTACTTACTGCCTCTGAGCTTGTAAATTAACAATGAGAACTCTAGAGAAACCAGTCAAATCACAATTCTGTGTTCTAGAGAAAGGTCACTGGACTTGACTGGTAAGTGTTTTCTCTCTCCACAGATGCTGCCAGTCCTGCTGAGTTTTTCCAGCAATTTCTGCTTTTGTTTCAGATTTCTAGCATCTGCAGTTCTTTGCTTTATGTAAGTAGGTTTGAATATCCATTCTCAATTACATAGCACTGGCTTC
Source organism: Stegostoma tigrinum (assembly GCF_030684315.1). NCBI lineage: Eukaryota > Metazoa > Chordata > Chondrichthyes > Orectolobiformes > Stegostomatidae > Stegostoma > Stegostoma tigrinum. The sequence goes on from NC_081378.1 coordinate 5,111,625, forward strand.
TGCCTTTAGATAATTCAGGTTGGCCAGAAGTATTCATCCTACGGCTGGAATTCACTACAATGAATGAGTTTTAATTATCCGTGAGCCAGACAATAAGCAGGCAATTTGTGAACAAAAGCTGCAAATATAGTTATATCTACCCCTTTAAACTGCAGTCTCTTACAGTCTCCAAGCCTGTTCCTCCTTCAGTTTAAAATAAATTTCCTGGTAACACTACAACTAACTCCATGACCTGTTGAGCATCCATCTCTAGGAGAAACTCCTGCAATAATACTGATTTATGATTCTGAAGTTGAACCCATCCAGACAATCTTACAGGATTGAAACAGCCTCTTCACACGGCCCACAATGCACCATTTTCTCAAGCCAATCAAAACACATTAATTGTGAACTTTTTGTTGTTTAAAATGCGTAAAAGTTACTCTCTTTAACTGTATTCATCCCCAAATGTACATTTGTATGCCAAGTGAATCACATACTGTTAGACTTCATGCAGAATGCAAAAACAGATAATCCTCTTTATTTTAACCCACAAAGCCTTGCCGCTGGTTTTCAAATTGCCCACATTCTGAAATAGGCTCTTCCTTTTCAAAAACCACACTGGAAGCAGGGGAGGGGAGTGGATTTTCCACTCTCTCTCATCTTTGTCCTTGACAGCAGTGTCTAATGCTGCTGCAGTCTCCCTGTAGTTGTTCATAAGGTCCCGTCACTGAAATTGGGAACTTAGTGGGGCTGGGGTAAAGCATCAGTATCCCGTCACTTGGGGATAATTATTGTGGGAATTGTAATGTGCTACTGCACCAACCAGGTAATATTCCTACAGAAATGTTAAAACTTGGACTGCAAAGATTAATGTCACTGCAGTATCTTCAGTAAAACAATGAATATTTGTAGTGATGGTAATGAGGTGGACCTCAGAATATGAGTTCCCTGATTGGACCCAATCAGGGAGCCTTGGCTGACAGATGTAAACAGGAGTGTCAGAGATCCTGTTCACACTGAGAGCTGGCTCTAAGGAAGCTAGGCCAGTGTCAAGCACTGTGCACAAGTAAATAAAAGGTAACTTGGTGACAGGAAACTGGCCTCTGTGGAGTTATTTCAATATTAACAAACTGTCACCGGGTTAAAGTCCTGGAATTCTCTCCTTAACAGTGTTGTGGGTCAACCTACAGCACATGGACTGCAGCGGTTCAAGAAGGCAGCTCAAAACCACGTTCTCAAGAGAAACTAGGCTTGGGCAGAAATGCTGGAATAGTCAGCGATGCCCACATCCCGTGAGTTAATTAAAACAGAACAAATTATATTATTGCTCAACAGTGGTAAATATTCCAATTCCAGGGACTTCCAACAGATATCATAATCCCGATTCTGCAGTGGTAATGATGGTGAAACTATCAGTATTCAGAGCCGTTACATTTCTGAAATTGGTGGGACCTTGTCCAGTGCACAATTAAATGTACAAAAACAGATGGTACGATCAGTCATTCTTGGCGTCTCTAGAGCAAATACTATTGAGGTCCTCCTAGAATGCAATCAAGTAGAAATCACTGAACTGATGCGAAAATAAATCGTTACTCCATTAATCTTGCTGCGAGAACTCTTGAAAGAATTACATCTGTTACATGAGGTTGGCCTGGATGTTTAACAGCATAATATCTTCACAATTATAGCAAAACACTTTTGGTGGTCCTGAAGAAGTAATTTTATATCTGGGACATTTTTTCACTGGAGTGTAGGAAGTTGAACATAGAACATAGAAAATAGAACAGTACAGCACAGCACAGGCCCTTTGGCCCACGATGTTGCGCCGTCCTTTTACCCTAATCCTAAGGTCTATCTAACCTCCACCCCTACCTTATATTATCAAGCATATGCCTATCTAACTATCTAATAGCTGCTTAAATGCCCCTAATGAGGCTGACTCCACTACCCTCTCTGGCAATGCATTCCATGCCCCTATCATTCTCTGAGTAAAGAACCTATCTCTGACCTCTCACTTGTATCTCCCTCCACTCACTTTAAAACAATGCCCCCTCGTAATAGCTACCTCCACCCCAGGAAAAAGTCTCTGGCTGTCCACTGTATATATACCTCTGATCATTTTGTACGCCTCTATCAAGTCAGCTCTCATCCTTTGTCGTTCTAAAAAGAAAAGCCCTAGCTCTCTCAACCTTTCCTTGTATGACCTTCCCTCCATTCCAGGCAACATCCTGGTAAATCTCCTTTGCACCTTTTCCAATGCTTCCACATCTTTCCTATAATGAGGCGACCAGAACTGGACACAATATTCCAGTTGTGGCCGAACCAGGCTTTTGCAGAGCTGGAGCATAACTTCATGGCTCTTGAACTCAATTCCTTTATTAATGAAAGTTAACACACCATTCGCCTTCTTAACAACTTTATCCACTTGGGTGGCAGCTTTCAGGGAACTGTGGACATGAACCCCGAGATCCCTCTGCTCCTCCACACTGTCAAGGATCTTTCCATTAACTGTTGAGAGATGACCTTATCGAGGTTTATTAAATCATGAGGGGCATAGATAGGGTTAATGGTGGGGGTCTTTTCCTTAGGATGGGGGCTTTCCAGACTAGGGGGCATATTTTAAAGGTGACAGGACAGGGGTTTAAAAAAGATATGAGGGGTGTCTGATTTACAGAGAAGGTGGTTCGTGTGTGGAATGAACATTCTGAGGAAATGGTGGATGTAGGTACAGTTATAACATTTAAAAGGCACTTAGATAAAGACATGCATAGGAAAGGTTTGGGGGATATGAGCCAGTATCAGGCATATTAGACTAGTTTAGTTTGAAATTATGTTTTGCATGGGCTGGTTGAACTGAAAGGTCTGTGTCCGTGCTGCAGGACTCTATGTTAAATGTTAAATTGCTCCAAAAAGTTAAAAATGTTCACTCTTTATTAAAGTAGTTCTTTGTAAAAGATGCTTTTAATATTTCAGCTTCTATCTCAGGCCAATACCAGAAGTAAAATTAAAAGTGAAGGGGTTTAGTGGTTAACACCTGCTGGCTTGCTGTCTGTGAGAAGATTTCAGTATAATTGGCTGCTTACTGTGTTTGATATCTTCACAATTGATGAAATGGTTGGAGAGTCTTACGGCTTGGTGCCTAATTTAAACTAATGTAAATAAAAGAGAAATCCACACCACAAGGGATTGTTCGATCTTTGTAGGCAGGTTTTGTCCAAGTCAAACATATGCAGCTTGTTCATCACTGGCCATAAAATCTGAGTCAATATTGGGGGTTTTATTAATGAATGAAATCTCAATGCTGAGATCACAACTTTACAATGTCATTTTATGGCAGGAAATATATTAAGTTTAGTTAAGAGCATATTCTAGTTTTATTCGGCATTTTTATTACGCCCTGGGGTTAAGTTCCTCAATGTGATTGCAGAAGAATAGACGCTGTTATAAACCATCTGGGGCCTGGTTACTCAACTGGGTGATAGGATTAATGATGCTTTCTGTGTTCAACATAACACACAGCAAATTGAAAACCATAAATATTTTTAATCATTTGATGTAATAGTAAAGACAGCCCCAGAAATGAGGAACTGGCTTCGTCTCATTGGTAAACATGGCCAGTATATTTGTGCTTCTTCCTAACATGCACTTGGAGGCCCTGAGTATGCTAAGTGTAGGCTGGAGTTTGTTCGTGTCCATTTTATGATGTTCAAAGACACTGAACAGCAGCTTGTGCATGTCTTTATATCTCCCAGTGTCAGGTGAACAGTAGCAGATAGCAAGCGCAGCAAATATCAATGCCTCAAATTTCAAGTGAACATCTAAATACTGCTTACATGTTTCAGACAGTGAGTTTAAGACTCCAACTATCCTCTAAGTCCCATGTGTAACAGAACCTGTGGTAGCTGCTTCTGTTTGTACAGCCTGCTCTGGACCCACCCTGAGAGTGGAAGAGAGTCATCCTCATCTATGAAGGACTGCCGATGATAATCCTTTGAGGGAAAACAATTCTCCCCAACTTCCTTCTGAGCCTCTACCTCTTTCCCTTAGGTCTATGATCTTTATTGACTCATCTATCCATGGAAAAACTGCCCTCCAATCTACCTATCTATGTCCCTCATAATCATGTATGCTTCCATCAGGTCCCCTCTCAACCTTTGCTGCCTCACCAATACTTCCTCATAGTTCAGACCCTTCAGTTCAGTCAGCATCCTGGTACATCTACTCTACACCCTCTCTCGTCTTTCTGATAGTGTGCTGACGAAAACTACACACAGTGGTCCAGTTTGGCCTAACCAGTGCTACTAAGACCATAAGACACAGGAGCGGATATTAGGCCATTCAGCTCATCGAGTCTGCTCCACCATTCAATCATGGCTGATAAGTTCCTCAACCCCATTCTCCTGCTTTCTCCCCGTAACCCTTGATCCCCTTGATAATCAAGAACCTATCTATCTCAGTCTTAAATGTACTCAGTGACCTGGCCTCCACAGCTTTCTGTGGCAGCGAGTTCCATAGATTCTCCACTCTCTGGCTGAGGAAGTTTCTCCTTATCTCTGTTCTAATAGGTCTTCCCTTTCAAGGCCTGATATCTCCTAAAGTTGAAAACATCTTCCCAACACCCACTTTGTCCAGGCCAGTCAGTATTCTGTAAGTTTCAGTTAGATCCCCCTCATCCTTCTAAACTCCAATGAGTATAGTCCCAGAGTCCTCAAATGTTCCTCATGTGTTAAGCTTTTCATTCCTGAGACCATTCTTGTGAACCTCCTTTGAACCCGCTCCAGGGCCAGTACATCCTCTCTGAGATATGGGGCTCAAAATGTGTTGTATACATTTTCACCAAATCCTCCCTGCTCTTGTATTTTATGCCTTGGTTAACAAAGGCAAGTATCTCAAATGTCTTCTTAACCACCTTATCCATCTTCCCTACTACTTGGGATCTGTGGCTACACACACAACAAGGTCCCTCCGCTTGTCCCGGGCTTCTACCATTCACAGTGTAAACCGTTGTCTTGTTAGCCCTCACAAAGCACCATAACTCATTCTCTTCCTGGCTGACCATGATTTGCAACTGCTCTGCCCAGTTCATTGAAATTCTCCTGCAGCTTACAGTTACAGTTCACAGAATCATCTCTCTCCCATCTCCCTCTGCCTGTTGTCTCTCAGCCAATTTAGGGTCTAAATGCCAGTTTGCCTTGGGATCCCATGGGTTCTCACTTTCTGTAACCAGTCTGTCATGAGGGACCTTGTCAAGAAACCTTGCTAAAGCCCATGTAGATGACAACAAATGCTTTACCCACATCAACAGTCCTGGTTGCTACCTCCAAAGTACAATCAAATTTGTCAAAAGTAAATATTCCTCGACAAAGCCATGCTGACTATCCTAATTAATCCATGTCTCCGTAAGTACAGGCATATTCGGTCCTTCAGGATCCTTTCTAATGAATACCCCACTGTTGAGGTTAGACTAACTGGCCCAAAATTTTCTGCTCTCCCCGTTCCTCCCTTTTTTTAAGAACAGGACAATGTTTCCTATGCTCGAATCCTCTGGCTCTGCCCCGTGGTCAGTGAGGTTGGAGAATTACTGCCAGACTCTCCTCCTTTGCCTTGCAAAAAGGTTTGGGATTTATTTCAACTGGCCCTGCGTGATGTCCTACTTTTAAGGCTGATAGTCCTTCCTCTCTCTCTACCTTAGTTTCTTCTGATATGTCACTGACTGCCCACCACAGAGTCCTTCCCACACGCTTACTCCTCTCAGTGACACTGACTGCCCATCACAGGTTTCTTCCCAGCCCCCACTTCTCTCAGTGACAGTGACTGCCCATCACAGGGTCCTCCCCATACCCTTACTCCTCTCTGACACTGACTGCCCATCACTGGTTCCTTCCCAGCCCCAACTCCTCTCAGTGACAGTAACTGCCCATCACAGGTTCCTTCCCAGCCCCCACTCTTCTCAGTGACACTGACTGCCCATCACAAGGTCCTCCCCTACACCCATATGCCTCTCAGTGACACTGACTACCCATCACAGAGTCCACCCCTGCACCTTTACTCCTCTCAGTGACACTGACTGCCCATCACAGGGTCCTCCCCTACACCCCCCAACTCCTTTCAGTGATGCTGTCTGCCTAACATGATAACAAAGTGTGGACCTGGATGAACACAGCAGGCCAAACTATTTTTAAGCGCCAGAGCCACTCTCTGTGCTCATCCTCACTTTGTTTTAAGAATCAAGTGTCATCCATCTTAATATCAACCTTTCCCCTACAGAACTGCAGGAGGTTCCTCAATCTCTGAAACATCTTCTGTCCATTATTCAGATCGCAAATCTTGGAATGACACACATGAACGTACCTGAGATCAGCAATGCAGCCACCTTCCGAAGCGGAAAGACCTTTCAAAGGAAGGCATATTTCCAGCATTGTTAGTAACCTCTGACCTCTGTGAGAGAGGAGTGTTGTTCACATTGCTACAGCAATCGAGAGGAGGCAGCAGTATATCCCATTTTTCACTACACACTTCAGAATTCTGTTGTACTGGGCAACAGCTTTCTTTTTTATATTTCACTTGTGGGTCATGGGTGTTGCTGGCTGGATGGGGGTTGTGCACAAGGGCGTGTTCCCATGTATCTGCTGCTCCTGTCCTTCTAGATGGAAATCGTCATGTGTTTGGAAGGTGCTGGCTGAGGATCTCGGTGAATTTCTGCAGTGTATCTTGTAGATAGTACACACTGCTGAGCGTCGGTGGTGAAGGAAATGGGTGCTTGAGGATGTGGTGCCAATCAAGCGGCTGCTTTGTCCTGGATGGTGTCAAGCTTCTTGAGTTTGGAGCTGCACCCATCCAGGCAAGTGGGGAATATTCCATCACACTCCTGACTTGTGCCTTGTAGATGGTGGATAGGCTTTGGGGAGTCAGGAGGTGAGTTACTCGCTGTAGTATTCCTGGCCTTTCATAGCCACTTGTATGATGAGTCCAGTTGAGTTTCTGGTCAGTGATAAACCCCAGGATGTTGACACTGGGGGATTCAGTGCTGGTAACACCATTGAATGTCAAGGAGTGGTTGTTAGATTCTTCTCTTGTTGGAGATGGGCATTGCCTGGCATTTGTGTGGAGCGAATGTTCCTTTCTGTGATATGAAGCATTTCCTTTCATCTAATCATAAAACTGAGAGAACTGCAGACACTGAAAATGAGAGACATTAGCAGAAATTGCTGGAAAATAAAACTCAGCAAGTCTGAAGTTCTGCAGAAGTATCACTGGATCTGAAACATTAACTCTGATTTCTGTCCACTGATGCTGCCATACCTGCTGAGTTTTTCTTTTTCACACATGCTACCCCAGCCATCACAATCCATCCTAAATAAACCATTCAGTGTGACAAATATTAACTCCTTCATCACTTTAATACCTTTGTTTGAAAATGGGGAGGCCTACATTTCTCTAATAAAAAGGCCCAAATCCCTCAGTCAACTGCCTTAGAATTGGTTATTATTTCCATTTGTCTTTTACAAAGACATTGATAGCCCTACAGCATTTGGGGAACAAAATTAACATAGCATGCCAAATTCTTGATAGGCCTCACCATTATCTATCCTTCAGTCAACATGACCAAACCAAATTATCTGGTTATCCGGTCATTATTGGATTGTTGTTTGCGGGAGCTTACTATGTGTAAATTGACTGTCATGCTTCCTGGTGACTGTAGGTCAAACGTATTTTATCAACTGCAAAGTGTATCAGGATGTTCTGAGCTCATAAAAGGAACAACAGAAATATGAGTAGTTATTCGCATTATTTAGTAACACACGCCAAATCTTCCTGTCTTTCCAAAGAGTCCTTTCAGATTTTAGATGATCTGGGATTCTGTGATATAGACTGGATGCTGTAAAAGTTTTCTGTCAGTAACAACATTTTGGACTTGAGAGTTGTTTTGAAGAATTATGAAAATGCCATATAGTTAACCCTAGAAACATAACAGGATAGGAGGCCATTGGGGCCATTGTGTTCATACTAGCTCTCTGCACGAGGAACCCGAATCCTTTGACCTTACCCTGTAGCCCCGAAGGCAATTGTCTCATTTCCTTTTGAAAGCCACAATTGAATTTACTTCCACCCCACTCTCACAGAGTGCATTCGAGATCCTACCCACTCATCATAAAGAATTTTTTTCCACATGTTGCCTTGTTTTTTGGTCAGTCACCAGAATTTGTTGTTTTCTTATTCACAGTCTTTGCCAAGGCGAGTGGTTTCTCTCTGGTAGGCAAGCCATAATTTTAAACTTCTCTACCCTCTCAATAGCTGTCCCCCCTTGGAGAAGCAGCAGCTGATCTTCCCATCGATTCACATAATTGCAGTCCCTTATCCCTGGGGCCATTCTCATTGAGATGTGTGGTACTGCCCTTAAAGATTTCACATCCTTCTTAAAGTTCAATGCTACAAAGTTGAGACCAAGCTAACATTTTATGAAACAAAATCAGGAACTGCTGGAAAAGCTCAGCAGGTCTGGCAGAATCCGTGGAGAGAAATCAGAGTTAATGTTTCAGGTCCAATGGCCCTCAGAACCTCAGCTCCACGAGGATGGCTCTCGGGATGAGGGGCTTCAGTTATAGGGATCAATTGGACAAGCAGGGGGCTAGTCTTCCCAGAGAGGAGGGAGTTGAGAGGATACAGTAGTTCATAACTGTGAGGTGCCTACCAGAGTAGATACAGAAAAACTGTTCACGTTTGCAAGGGTCACTGGACCTGAAACATTAACTCTGATTTCTCTCCACTGATGCTGCCAGACCTGCTGAGCTTTTCTCGCAATTTCTGTTTATGTTTCTGATTTCCAGAATCCACAGTTCTTTTGGTTTTTATTTACTGTTTTCTGAAGGTTTATCATTGCCTCCTTTTCCTATTTGCAAAATCCACGATCCCACTTGCCTTATTAATCATTTCTTAATCTGGCCTCTCACCTTCAACAATTTATGCATACATAGTCCAGGTTCTCCTGCTCTTGGCAATTCAAATTGCACCTTTTATTTTATATTGCTTCCCCTTGTTCTGTATCACTTCACATTTCTAATGATTCCAACACGTTAAGTTCGGAAATCTTGCCAGCAGCTTTCGAGAAAATTAGTATGACTTTTTAGTGCTTTTATAGTGCCTGTTACAGTCTATTTCCAGCTGACAACACAACAAAAGACATCACAGGCACGTGCGACTGACATTGATTGTTCTGAATTTACAACGATAACATTTCTGCAGGAGAGGGCATACTCACAGGATGTAAGAAATGACTCCGATGGACCAGCAGTCCACAGCTTTGCTGTAGGGTTTCTGGGCCAGCACTTCTGGAGCTGGGAGAACAAACAATGAGAATCAATTTAAAGAGAACAGCAACCAGAAATGCAGAGGTCAATGATTCATAATCAACACTCATTGAAACATCACAGAGCAAAAGATTTCACAGCTGCTGTCAAACACATTACAAATAGGCTTTGATAAAAAGCTAAAATGCGGCTGTCTTTCTTTGCAAAGTAAATTGTAAAGATGAAATTGTAAATTATTGAACGCACATTGTTCATCTTTTTAATCTTAAAGCCTTCTTAATTCTAACAGGAATTATTTTCAACAAGTAGTCAAATATATTGCAGTTCAGTGAGTGGCTGTACAAGTTGCTGTTAATGAACTTGAGTAATTAATTACAAAAGTACAGCTTTGTACCTGACACATAAGAACAATCATGTAACTGATACAGAGACAGAGCGAGGGGATGAGTTGACAACTGTTAGGCAGAGCAAGTGGATGTGAACATCGCTGCCGTGGATGAAAGGTCAAGCATTTTCCACAGTTTCTGCAAATTCATTTGTGAGAAAATTAGTATTCATCTTACTAATGATATAATCATCTCCATGAAAAGAGTTCATTGTTGAAGAAAATTGAACCCATAACAATAGGCTGCAGAAAAACATGCACGTGAGATTGAGATAACACAGTGTGGAGCTGGAGGAGCACAGCAGGCCAGGCAGCATCAGAAGGGCAGGAAAGCTGACGTTGCGGGTCAGGACCCTGGCCCGCTGTGTTCCTCCAGCTCCACACTGTGTTATCTCTGACTCCAGCATCTGCAGTTCTTACTATCTCGTCTGAGATTGATGTGTTTTTGCTGGGGAATGGTGTCAGGGATCTGAAGTTAAATGGGATCATCAAAGGTCCAACTGAAAGTTGTTTGAGGGCATTAAGTGGTCTTTCGCTGTTTTTATGTCTGTCTTTTGTCTGCTTGTTTATCCTTAATGAGTGACTGGGAGACAGTACAAAATACTGACCCCACATGACACTCATTCTGAATTTGAAAAGATCCGTTGCATGTTCAAAATCCTTCCAGGAATCTGTCAAATTTTAGAAAAATTACAGATGGCATAATCTTGGAAGCATCCTGAGCTGTAAGGAGAATTGTATTAACTTGATTAGGATACTGACTGACTGGTGGAAAGTCGTGCATGGTGGTGGCTGATGAAATTTAATGCAGAGAAATGTGAAATGTATCTTTTGCTTGGAAGAACAAGGAGGGGCAATCTACACAGGAGGGGGCAGCTCTACAGGGGGTATGGCAGCAAACAGACCTGCAGGACCTGTGCAAAAGTTGCGAAGGTGGTCAAAAAGGCATACGGGATTCCTGGCTTTACAAATGGAAACATTGAGTAGAAAAGCGAGGAAGTTACAATGAAATTTGCTAAAACAATAATTCAGCCTCAGCTGGACTACTGCACCCAGTTCAGTGCACTGCCCTTTAAGAAGGATATAAATGTTTGCAAAAACAAAGCCTAAAAAGATTGCTGGTAATGGTTCCATTAAGCGGGACTTGTTATGGGATAGTTCTTGTTAATAAAATGAGAGTCCAATGAAGATTTGATAGATGTACCCAAATCATGATTGCTTTGTGAAAATCCAGTTCATATGTTTTCGAACGCCTTTTAGTTTTAGGAATTATAGTGTTAAATGCAAGACAAATGGATACAACTGTATATGCATCTCAAATGAATGCAATTCCAGCAAGCTTAGTGATGTATTAATGAGATAACTGCTCTTTCATTAGTCTCTGAAGTAGTTCTGTGCCAACTTTATCACATCCTACAAATTTCCAGGAATTGATACACCATGTACAGTGTGGCCAATAGATAAATTCTATAGATAAGTGTTGAGTGATTCAGTCGACTCAAAAACAACGGAGAGTTCTTTTTCATCCAAGCTATAAAACAGAAAAATACCTCATAACCTGAGAAGCCAAACCAAAAGGTGAGTCAGTGCCCTCAGAGCAGGAAAGTGGATCGGTACAAGGTTTGGAGACTGCAAGGACAACAGATGCTAGAAGCTAGAATCAATAAATGTGGAGCTGGAAAAGCACAGCAGGTCAAACAGCATCCGAGGAGCAGGGAAGTTAACGTTTCGGGCCAAGATCCTTCATCAAGACTGGGGAAGGGGGGGATGCCAGAAATCAATAGAGGGAGGGAGTGGGCCTGGGGGGAAGGTAGGTGGGATGGAGATAGATGGATGTAGGTTATCGTGGTTAGTCATTGGGAAGATGGATAGGCTGGGGTGGAGAGATTTTAAAGCTGGTGAAGACAATGTTGAGGCCAATGGGCTGTAAGCTCCTAAAGTGAAATATCAGTTGTTCCTGCAGTTTACATTTGGCCTCACTCTGCCAGTGGAGGAGGCAAAGGATGGGCATGTTGCCAGGGGAGTTGGAGGGGGAGTTAATGTGGATGGAAACCGGAACGTTGGGTTGGTCAGTGTGTGCAGGGTGCAGATGCTCTGCAAACTGATCCCTGAGCCTGTGTTTAGTCTCCTCGACAAAGAGGAGACCACATTGGGAGAAACAGATATAGTAAATGAGATTAGATGAAGTGCAGGTGAAGCTCCGCTGGAAACGTTCAATCCCACGGCCCCCAACAACTCATCTTGACCATGGATGTTCAGTCCCTGTACACCTGCACACCCCATGAGGATGGCCTGAAGGCCCTCTGCTTCTTCCTCTCTGGTAGGTGTACCCAGACCCCCTCCACCGAAACTCTCATTCGTTTGGCTAAACTGGTCCTCACTCTCAACAATTTTTCTTTTGATTCCTGCCACTTCCTATAAGCCAAAGGGGTGGCTATAGGGACACGGGCCCAAGCTATGCCTGATTCTTTGTAGGATTTGTGGGACATCCTCTTCTACACTGGCACCACCCGCCAACTCTTTCTCTGATAGATTGATGGCTGCATCGGTGCTGCCTCATGCTCCCACGAGGAGCTTGAACAGTTCATCAACTTTGCCAACAACTTTCATCACACCCTCAAATTCATCTGGGCCAACTCTGACACCTCCGTCTCCTTCCTGAACCTCTCTATCTCCATTTCTTGTAATCAACTAATCACTGACATCCCTTTCAAACCCACTGACTCTCACAGCTACCTCGACTACACCTCCTCTCACCCACCCTCCTGGAAAAATGCTACCTATATTCACAATTCCTCTGGCTCCACCACATCTGCTCCCAGGATGAGGCGTTTTACTCCAGATATCGTCTGACTTTAGAGACCATAGCTGTCCCTCCACTGTCATTAAGGATGCTCTCAATCTCATCTCCTCCATTTCCCGTGCTTCTGCCCTCAAATCCCCATTCCCCAACAACAATAAGGATACAGTCGCCTTGGTCCTCACATACCACCCCACCTACCTTTGAATCCAACGCATCATCCTCTGATACTTCTGCCAAACAATCCTTCCAAACCCGGCAGAGATTCACCTGCATTTCAGTTAACCACATAGGTTTACTGCAGCCATTGCTCCCAATGTGGTCTCCTCTATATCGGGAGACTAAATGTAGGCTCAGGGACCAGTCTGCAGAGCATCAATGCACTGCATGTATCAACCAACCCCCAACCTTTCAGTTTACATCCACTTTAACTCCCCCTACTACTCCTCTGGTGACATGTCCATTCCTGGCCTCTTCCACTGCCAGAGTGAGGCCAAATGTAAACTGGTGGAACAACAACTGATATTTCACACTGGGAGCTTACAGCCCAATGGCCCGGATATTGACTTCACCAACTTCAAAATCCCTCCTCTTCCAACCAGTCCATACTCCGACTCACCTGTCCACTCCACCTTTCCCACTGACTAATCACAATAACCCCTTACAAAAACAGAAGTTGCTGGAAAAGCTCAGCAGGTCTGGCAGCATCAGTGAAGAAATAATCAGAGTTAATGTTTCGGGTCCAGGGACCCTTCCTCGGAACTGGTTCTAAGGGACGGTCACCAGACCTGAGACATTAACTGTGATTTTTTTCTTCACAGATGCTGCCAGACCCGCTGAGCTTTTCCAGCGACTTCTGTTTCTGTCCCTGAATTACATCATCTGCAGTACTTACTCCATCAAAATCTGTCATTATTTTGGAAACCTTTATTAGGTAAAACCTTAACTCTCTCAGTTCCAACGACAACACTTCTAGCTTTTCTGGCCTTTGCTGATAACTGACATCCCAAGTCACTCTATTGTTATGGTAAACCTCCTCTATACCTTTCCTGAGGACTTTACCCCTTTCAGCTGCTCAGAAATGCCTATGGTATCCCAGCTGAGGGATAGCTGGTGAGTTATAAAGTTCCAGCCCAATCCCCTTGCTTTCAAAGTTGATTCCCTTTTTATAAATCCAAGTGATCTAAATGTTTTGGTCATTACATCAACAACATGTCCTGTAAGCTTTAAATATTTGGCAATATGGACGCCAAGACCACCCCATTCATAAGAACTTTTCAAAATCATGCTGTTCATAGTTTATTGCCTTTCCATATTAATTCTTCCAAAGTGAGCCCATTCACACTCTGCCATGTTACTGACCATTCCACCATTATCCATCCACTTTCATCGCAGCCTACTCCTTGGCTATGTATCATGTCACTCGTGAGTTTTATTAATACTGCCTTTTGCACCGGACCTGGTGATTGATAACAATTGTAAAGAGTACTCATTATGGGTTAACACTACTGCAAACCACTTCCCATCTGAGAAGGAGCCTCTATCACCATTCTCTACTTACTACAATTGCATTAACCAGTTTCTGCCATTTCCCCCTGGAATTCAGGGGTTTCCATTTTCTTAACAAGGAAAGACCAGCAAAGGCAGCTGAAGGTGAAAGTCTGACTAAATCCTGGCACATGTATCAACATGTTCAAAGCTGCACCATTCTCTTACACACAGTATAGTAGATTTGTAAAGGACAGCCATCCTCGGTAGATTGTACAGTAATACAGGACTTGACCACTGCCCAACGGAGAAAGACGTTGCCGAAGCTTTTCATCTTACACCGCTCAGGGCAAACGCAAAACCGCCACATCTCAAACAATCACAAGATTTTATACGACAGAAGAAAAGGGTAATGATTAGTTGGTAATTCATCTCTGATTGAAGGAGGCATTACAAAGTGGAAAGCACAAACCCCTGTTTCTTTTTTCACAGCAATACCTTGGCAAATGAAAGTGAACTTGCTGGCCATTCAGCCCGCTGTTTACCTGTAGTACAACTTGCTGTAATTATTTGAAATTTGGCATGCTTGCATTTGTCCTGTCGAAGGCAAGAAGAAAAGCTTCAGTGAAATGCTTGTCTCTCCATACAGCAATATTCCTAAGAGAACAAAAGAGAAGTACAGCACAGGAACAGGCCCTTCGGCCCTCCAAGCCTGTGTTATTCTCATGCCCTGACTAAACTAAACTAACTTCCCTCCTTTGTCCTTGAGGGACCCTATTCTTTGCCTTGCTACCCTCTTCCTTCTCATACATGTGTAAAACTAAAAAAAACTCCTGCCCTTATTCGATCAGTATCCCTTTATTCCCTCCTGTTCATGGAACCATCCAGGTGCCTCTTAAATTTCGCCAATGTGCCTGCTTCCACACCTCCTCTGGCAGGGCATTCCAGGCTCCTACCACTCTGTGTGAAAACCTTCCCTCGCACATCTCCCTTAGACTTTCCCCCTCTCACCTTGAACCTGTGCCCCCTTGTAATTGAAACTTCAACCCTGGAAAGAAGCCTCTGGCTATCCACCCTATCTATGCCTCTCATATTTTTGTAGACCTCTATCAGGTCTCCTCTTAGCCACCGTTTTTCCAGTGAAAGCAGTTCTGGTCTTTTTAACCTTTCCTCGAAGACAATGCCCTCGAGACTGAGCAACATCCTGGTGAACTGTCTCTGCACTCTCTTCAAAGCTTCCACATCCTTCTGATAGTGTGGCGACCAAAACTGCACACAACGCTCCAAATGCGGCCTTACAAGGGTTTTATATAGCTGCAACATGGTTTGCCAACTCTTGTACTCCATGCCCCGGCCAATGAAGGCAAGCATGCCAAATGCCTTCTTCATCACCTTGGCTGCCTGAGTTGCCACTTTTAGGGAACTGTGGACCTGCACACCCAGATCCATCTGTATTTTAATGTTCCTAAGGGTCCTGCCATTTACTGTATAATTAACACCCAAACTTGATCCTGCAAAATGCATCACCTCGC
Organism: Stegostoma tigrinum; assembly: GCF_030684315.1. Lineage (NCBI taxonomy): Eukaryota > Metazoa > Chordata > Chondrichthyes > Orectolobiformes > Stegostomatidae > Stegostoma > Stegostoma tigrinum. The sequence goes on from NC_081378.1 coordinate 5,127,120, forward strand.
ATTTGCCTGGATTAAACTCCGTCTGCCGTTTCTGTGCCCAAGTTGCCAGTCTCTCTCTATTCTGTTGTGCCCTTTCACAATCATCAGCACTATCAGCAACTCCACCGATCTTCATGTCATCTGCAAACTTATTAACCAGACCATGCACATTTTTTTTCAGATCATTTATATATACCATAAACAACAGAGGATCTAAGACCGATCTCTGCGGAACCCCACTAGTTACTGATCTCCATTCTGAAAAACACCCTTCCACCACCACCCTCTGAATTCAATGACTAGGCCAGTTCTGTAGCCATCCAGCCAGCCCACCCTGAATCCCATGTGATTTTAGTTTTTGCACCAACCTGCCATGTGGGACTTTATCCAATGCCTTACCAATGTTCATGTAAACTACATCCACAGCCTTTCCCTCATCACTTATCCTTGTCATCGCTTCAAAAAATTCGATCAGTTTGGTGAGATATGACCTTCCTCATTTGAAACCTTGCTGCATGTTACTAACTAGTCCATTTTTTTCCAAATGTGCATACAGCTTGTCCCTCAGTATCTTCTCTAAGATCTTCCCCACCATAGATGTCAGACTCACGGCCTATAATTTCCTGGATTATCCCTGCTTCCTTTCTTGAACAAGGGAACAACATTGGCCAATCTCCAATCCTCTGGAACCTTGCCTTTGGTCACAGAGGATGTGAAGATATCTACTAATGCTCCAGCTGTTTCTTTCCTTGCCTCTCGCTGTAACCTGGGATAGATCCCATATGGCCCTGGGGACTTGTCTACCTTAATGAAATTTAGGATTCCCAAAACTTCCTCCTTTGATATATTGACATTCCCTAGAGTATTCACACACTCATCCCTGACCTCAACATCAGTCATATCTTTCTCCTCAGTGAACACAATATAAAGTACTCATTAAGGATCTCCCTCACTTCCTGTGGCTCCATGTATAGCTTCCCTCCTCTGTCCTTGCTACCCTTTTCCTTCTGATATATGCGGAAAAAGCCTTGGGATACTCCTTGTCCCTTTTTGCTGAAGACATTTCATGGCCCCTTTTAGCCTCCTAATTCCGTGTTTAAGTTCCTTCCTAATTTCTCCATACTCCTCAAGGGCTTAGTCAGTTTGTAGCTGCCTCGACCTATCGCATGCTTCTTTTGTCTTTTTGACTAAGTTTACAATTTCCCTTGTCATCCATGGTTCCTGAATCCAGCCACAGCCTGCACTTGAATCAAACTGGCCTTTAAAAGCCTCCCCCATGCCAGGCATAGATTTGCCCTCAAATAACTGCTCCCAATCCACATCCCCCCCAGTTGTTGTCAGATCTGGATGTAATTGGCCGTCGCCCAATTAAGCATCCTCAACCAAGGGCCACTCTTGCCCTCTCTAGGACTACATGAAATCTTATGGAGTTATGGTCACTGAGCCCAAAATGTTCTCCTACTGAAACATTGCTCACCTGTCCTGGCTCCTTCCCTAAGATCAAGTCTGGTAAGGCCTCCCCTCTGGTTGAATTGTCAACAAACTGTCTCAAACAGCAGTCCTGGAGACAACTAACAAACTGTTTTCCATCCAAGCCCCCAGCTATAAGGGAGTGTCAGTCATTAAGAGGAAAATTGAAGTCACCCACCACAATCAACCTGCTTTTTTCACAACTTTTTCACAACTGTATCTGACCACAAACTGCTTCTCTGTCTCCCATGGGCTGTTGGGAGATCGAGAGAAAACTCTCAATGCTGCGATTTCACGCTTCCTATTCCTGAGTTCCACCCATAATGTCTCACTGCAAGATCCCTCCGATGTGTCCTCCCTCAACACAGCTGTGATGTGATCCCTAATCAGCTATGCAAACCCCAACCCCTGCCCCCCCCCCACCCCACCCCCGTCCCTTTTGGTTCCCTTTCTGTCTCATCTAAAACAGCCATATCCTGGGATGCTAAGCTGCCAGTCCTGTCCCTCCTCAAACCATGTCTCCATCATGGCAATAACATCACAATTCCATGCAGGAATTCATGCTCTTCGTTCGTCTGCCTAACCCGCTATACTTCTTGCATTGAAGTAGATGCACTCCAGACCTCCAGCCTCCCTGAGCCCCGTGACTTCCCTCTGCCTGCTCTTACTCTGCGCTGTGCGTATCTTAGTCTCTCCTTTGCCCCCAGCCCCTGCACTTACTGGCCTATTGTTCTGGTTCCCATGCCCCTGCCACACTAGAAGTATATAAAGAAATACTGAATTTCCACCAATTTTTAGGATAATCTGAAACTCTCTTTGAAACTGTTGACTAAATATCACAACAGCTACATTCATATAGTGCCTCCAATGGAACACCACAAAGTCCTACAGAGGAATTAAAGCTAGAGATCTGATGATGGGTGATAAGTGAAAATGAAGAAGAATTGGTAGGCAGAAACCACTTGACAAATTTTAGTAAAAATAGAATCGGGTGCTCTATGGCTTTGGTGTATCCTTTTCCTGGACCTCATAGGGTCATGGTGATACAGCATGGAAACAGACCCTTGGTCCAACTTGCCCTCGCCCACCACATACTGTAAACTGATCTGGTCCCTTTTGCCAGTATTTGGCTCATATCCCTCTAAACTCTTCATTTTCATGTAGCCATCCAGATGCCTTTTAGATGTTGTAATTATAACAGCATCTGCCACTTCCTCTGGCAGCTCATTCCATACACACACCACCCTCTTTGTGAAAAAGCTATCCCTCAGGTCCCAAATAAATCTTTCTCCTCTCACCTTAAACCTGCTGTTTCAGTTCTTGTTAATACAACCATTGTGAAAACTTCAAGGGCATGAGGAGAATAGGAAGACAACAGAAAATGCTCAACTAGAAATATTATCTCATACAAATTTCTATCAGATGGAATTTGGCAGCATTGAATACTTTGAATGAGCCAGAAAGGAGAGGTGATGCTGGGGGAGATAAGGAAGCTAAGAATAGGTAAATACCTGCTCTCAACCTGAAGGCATACGTGCGTTACTATGTAGCTACTTCACATAGCACCAGCGACGCAGTTTTAAAAAATATAATTAAGGGTTAACTGTTCGGTGCTTGATGATTTAGATAGGTATAACATCACACATTCTGTGAAGAACCAGAATGAAACTGTTCACATCCCCCAGAACAGCTTCAGCAATATGCCTCTGATATTGAAATTGCACAAATGATGATATGGAGATTTTGGAAAGGGGACAGAAATGGTTTACTAGGATATTGCCTGGTTGGAGGGCATTAGCTATGAGGAGAGACTGGCTAAACCTCCACTGGAGGAACAACACCTCATTTTCTGCTTGGGGACCCTACAACCCTCCAGACTCAGTATTAAGTTCAATAATTTCAGGGCCTAAGCTCTCCCATGTCCCAGCCCCACACCCCACATGCCACGCCTTGTTACCACATTGCCTGCCATTACACACCCCCTGTTGTTAGTCACAAACAACCCCCATTAACAATTATTCACCCTCCCAGCCTGATCGTTAGTAACTCCTTTGTCTGTCCAAGTGTCTTTCTCCTTCTTTGGGCTCCATCCTATCACTTACTCCCTACCCTACCCACCTCCCTACTTTCTGCATATAAACTGATGTTTTCCCAGCCACCATCTGTTCTGAGGAAGGGTCACCGGACCCGAAGCATTAACCTGCTAGACTTGCTGAGCTTTTCCAGCAACGTTTTTCCTGATTTACAGCATCTACAGTTCTTTTAGTTTTTATATGGATAACTCTCCATTTGTTTTCACTTGAGCATAGGCCAACCTGATGGAGGTTTGCAATTTTATGAGAGATATGGATAGGATGGATAGTCAAAGTCTTTTCTCCAGGGTAGAAATGTCAATTACCAGGGGACTAGGTTAAAGTACAGATGGTGTGGGGGGCAGGTCTTTTTTACACAGAGGCTGCTAATTGCCTGGAATACATTGCCAGAGGAAGTGGTGGATGCAGACACAGTTACAATGTTTAAAAGGCATTTGGATAGGTACATGAATAGGAAAGGTTTGGAGGGATATGTGCCAATTGCAGGCAGTTTAGTTTAGGATTGTGTTTGGTGTAGACTGTTTGGACCGAAGCGTCTGTTTCTGTGTTGTATGGCTCTAGGGGTGGGGATGGGGCAGTGGCTACACGGTGGCTCAGTGGTTAGAACTGCTGCCTCACAGCACCAGGGACCCAGGTTCAATTCCACCCTCCAGCAACTGTCTGTGTGGAGTTTGCACGTTCTCCCTCTGTCGGTTTGGGTTTCCTCCAGGTACTCCAGTTTTCTCCCAAAGATGTGCAGGCTAGGTGGATTGGCCATGCTAAATTGCCCGTAGTGTTCAGGGGAGTGTGGATTAAGTGAGTTATAGGGGGATGGGTCTGGGTGGGAGGGTCTGAGGTTCAGTGTGGACTTGTTGGGCCAAAGGGCCTGTTTCCACACTGTAGGGATTGTGTGATTCTGAGACGACTCTCTAAAAGGCTTTTAGTTCAGAAAGATGTCGTGTGCAGGCACAGCCTTGGTGGGCCGAAGGGCCTGTTTCTGTGACATACTGTTCTTTGTGCAGGATGGAATATTACGAGGTAAAACCAAGCCCGTGTGATGAAAGCTGAATAGATAGTATGGCTAGGGGTGGAACGAGAGCCTTCCACAATGCTGGGGAAGAGTGGGACCCACTAAAACTCAATCTTCTAAAAATGTGAGATTCTTATGTTGCACAATTACTGTGAGAAAGTAGACTTGTGATACATGCCTTTGTGGTAGCCACACATCGCATCATTGGTAAATATACCAGGATCACCATTCGTCTGAAAATCTTTGAATGTGTAAAATTCCTACTGCCTTCAGATGGTAAAGGTATTGACATTAGAGGTAGTTCAGTGCAATGAGGGAAGTCCATGCCAGTGTTTGTAAGACATCCTCACAGGGTTACTGTTGCAGGAAGCAATGGCAACAAAGTCAACTGTTTGCCTCCTGGAAGTGGATGCCCCACCCACCCTCCCCACACCTCCACTGAGAACCCTGCCTGCTAAGGTCCCATTGTGGTCATCAGCAATCTCTTTGCTGTCAGTACCAAACTGAGAAATGAATACTTATAGTCATCTCAAGATTAATGCTTTCAAAGTGATGGTTAAGAGTTTCCAAGGTAAAATGTAGACTCAGAGCTAAGCCATGCATTAATCCAAATCTTCCTACTTTCCCCTTGCCAGTCGTCAATTAGTCTTTCAGCTATTGTCTTTGCTAGATATACGTGACAGCTGTTTCCTCTCTGTACTCTTTCATTCATCATTAAATTGGTATTGTTGCTGGGCTGGTTTGGTGATTGTGATGTAACATTGACTGACACAACCTGAGCTTACAATGTTCTCTCTGTTTTCTGATGTACAGCTTAATGCATGCTACAGCATCACAAAGAAAACATTAAGAACATCCCAAAAGCTCTTCCATGTCTTATCTGGAGGTACAATGAAGCCATCTTGACAGCTACAGGAACAGAGTATGACTCTGAAAAACAAATAAATGTTGTTTTTGTGATGAAGCAGCAATCCTTCTTAGAATACAATTCCAAAATATTGAGTCAGGGCAAAGATCCAAACAACAAGAAATTTGCCAAAGTTCAAATCTTAATGGAAATGCTTCAGAGATTCTCATCCAGCTATTGGTCATTGACATCAAAGTAATGTCTGATCATCAGCCATTTGATCTGGAAACCTTTCTCCAAAACAGGTTCAAAGCATTGTCAAAAATCCATCAACTGTCAACTCCAAAAATACACCTTAGGATCAGTTGTGTTCAACAGATGCCAAAGTTTCCCAACTGGACCTCTCCAGGTTGTTAAGATGTCAGTCTGAGAGTTACTTTTCAAACAGATAGATAGAAAGTTTCCAAAAGGCAAGGAGGCCATAATTTTAAAAAGAGTATATCATTCGAATGTGAGCCTTGAGAAAAGATGAAAAACAGATGATGTATATAAGACAGGATGTATCCTGATGGTCGGGAAATATTACCTCAATCTCTTTTAATGTAATAGGATAAAGATCATGCCTATCACGAATATCCCTCACATTTCCAACCTCTGTACTGATAGTTTAGATTAAAAACTCATTGCAGATGTTCCTCAGAGTAGTGTCCTAGGTCCAAGCATCTTCAGTGGCTTCATCAATGATTTCCCTCCGTCACAAGGTCAGAAGTGAGAATGTTTGCCGATGATTGCACAATGTTCAGCACCATTCGTGACTCCTCAGACACTGAAGCAGTCCGTGTTCAAATGTAGCAAGATCTGGACAATATTCAGATTTGGCTGACAAGTGATTGATGTCACATTGATGCCACACATGTACCAGTCAATAAGCATCTTCAACAGGTGAAAATCTAATCATTTTCCGAAAATTGACATTCAACGGCATGATCACCATTGAATCCCCAACCATCAAAATTTTGGGGTTACAATTAACCAAAAATTTAATGGCATCTTTACTTTATTCATTCACAGGATGAGGGCATTGCTGGCCAGGCAGCATTTATTGCCCATCCCTAATTGCCTAGAGGGCAGTTTAGCGTCAACTGCATTACTGTGGGTCTGGAGTCACACGTAGGCCAGGTAAGGATGGCAGTTTCCTTCCCTAAAGGACATTAGTGAACCAGATGAGTTTTTCCAACAATTGATGATGGATTCATGGTCATCATTAGACCCTGAATTCCAGATATTTTATTGAATTCAAATTCCACCATCTGCCATGGCAGGATTTGAAGCCAGGTCCTCAGAACATTTTCCGGGTCTCTGGATTAACAGTCCAGCGGTAATACCACTAGGCCATTGCCTCCCCAAATAATGTTGTTACAAGGACATTCAGAAGTTGGGGATTCTGTGTTGAGCATTTCATCTCCTGACTCCCCAAAACCTATCGGCCAGCTACAGGGCACAAGTCAGGAATGTGATGCAATATTCCCCACTTGCCTGGATGAGTGCAGCCCCAACAACACCCAAAGAGGTTCAATATCATCAGGACAAAGCAGCTGCTTGATTGGCAGTTTGTCTACCATTGTCAACGTTGAATCCTTCAATCATTAAGAACAGGGCCAAATTGCCCCTCTCTGATGAAGGGTCTAGGCCCGAAACGTCAGCTTTTGTGCTCCTGAGATGTTGCTTGGCCTGCTGTGTTAATCCAGCCTCACATTTTATTATCTTGGAATTCTCCAGCATCTGCAGTTCCCATTATCTCTCTCTCTCCATCGACAATAGTTCCCTCCAAAACCATGAGCTCTACCATTTAGAAGACAGCAGATACATGGGAGCACCATCACTTGTAAGTTCTCCTCCAAGCCACTTGCCCTCCAGACTTGGAAATAAATTGACGTTCCTTCTGTGTCAAAAAATCCTGGAATTCCCTCCTTAAAAGTACTGGGGGTGGGGGGTCCCTTCACCTTAATGGTTCAAGAATGTGGTCATTCACCACCTCCTCTAGGGCAATTAAGGACAGGAAATAAATGTTAATGGCCTGCAATACCTATATCCATGAGCAAATAAAGAACAAATATTGATTTAATGAAAGCAATGGATGTTATTGTTATGGAGTTGCATCTTTTTGGATCTGAGACCAATTGTTCTGTGACACAAAACACGTGGTACATGATGTTAACAACACTCATCATTCTTAAAGGTAATGTGGATGCAGGATTCGAGCAGGAGCTTTAGGATTGTACCCCAGCAGAGGCAAAATTGACAAACTCTCTCTACCGTCACTCCAATTCAACACCAGCTTGGATGCTGGGTTCGGTCTGCCTTTCAGGACCATATGTGTGGCAATCCTGGGAGCTGATAGAGACAGATCAAATGTTTGAACTGGAAACACATCTGGCTATGTAATGAGATAACAAAGTGTGGAGCTGGATGAACACAGCAGGCCAAGCAGCATCTCAGGAGCACAAAAGCTGACGTTTCGGGCCTAGACCCTTCATCAGAGAGGGGGATGGGGAGAGGGAACTGGAATAAATAGGGAGAGAGGGGGAGGCGGACCGAAGATGGAGAGAAAAGAAGATAGGTAGAGAGGAGAGTATAGGTGGGGTGGTAGGGAGGGGATAGGTCAGTCCAGGGAAGACGGACAGGTCAAGGAGGTGGGATGAGGTTAGTAGGTAAGAAATGGAGGTGCGGGTTGAGGTGGGAGGAAGGGATGGGTGAGAGGAAGAACAGGTTAGGGAGGCGGAGACAGGCTGGACTGGTTTTGGGATGCAGTGGGGGGAGGGCACGAGCTGGGCTGGTTTTGGGATGCAGTAGGGGAAGGGGAGATTTTGAAGCTGGTGAAGTCCACATTGATACCACTGGGCTGCAGGGTTCCCAAGCGGAATATGAGCTGCTGTTCTTGCAACCTTCGGGTGGCATCATTGTGGCACTGCAGGAGGCCCATGATGGACATGTCATTGAAAGAATGGGAGGGGGAGTTAAAATGGTTCGTGACTGGGAGGTGCAGTTGTTTATTGCGAACCGAGCGGAGGTGTTCTGCAAAGCGGTCTCCAAGCCTCCGCTTGGTTTCCCCAATGTAGAGGAAGCCACACTGGGTACAATGGATACAGTATACCACATTGGCAGATGTGCAAGTGAACATCTGCTTGATATGGAAAGTCATCTTGGGGCCTGGGATGGGGGTGAGGGAGGAGGTGTGGGGGCAAGTGTAGCATTTCCTGCGGTTGCAGGGGAAGGTGCCGGGTGTGGTGGGGTTGGAGGGGAGTGTGGAGCGAACAAGGGAGTCACGGAGAGAGTGGTCTCTCCGGAAAGCAGACAAGGGTGGGGATGGAAAAATAGCTTGGTTGTAGATGGTGGAAGTTTCGGAGGATGATACGGTGTATCCGGAGGTTGGTGAGAACGAGGGGGATTCTCTGGGGGCGGTTGTGGAGGGGGCGGGGAGTCAGGGATGTGTTGCGGGAAATGCGGGAGGCGCGGTCAAGGGCGTTCTCGACCAGTGTGGGGGGAAAGTTGCGATCCTGGAAGAACATGGACATCTGGGATGTGCGGGAGTGGAATGCCTCATCCTGGGAGCAGATGCGGCGGAGGCAGAGTAGTTGGGAATAGGGGACGGAATTTTTGCAGGATGGTGGGTGAGAGGAGGTGTATTCTAGGTAGCTGTGGGGGTCAGTGGGCTTGAAATGGTCATCCGTTTCTAGCTGGTTACCTGAGATGGAGACTGAGAGGTCCAGGAAGGTGAGGGATGTGTTGGAGATGGCCCAGGTGAACTTGCGGTCGGGGTGGAAGGTGTTGGTGAAGTGGATGAACTGTTCGAGCTCCTCTGGGGAGCAAGAGGCGGCACCGATACAGTCATCAATGTAACGGAGGAAGATGTGGGGTTTGGGGCCTGTGTAGGTGCAGAAGAGGGACTGTTCCACGTAACCTACAAAGAGGCAGGCATAGCTGGGGCCCATGCAGGAGCTCATGGCCACCCCCTTTGTCTTTAGGAAGTGGGAAGAATCGAAAGAGAAGTTGTTGAGGGTGAGGATGAGTTCGGCTAGGCGGATGAGTGTGTCGGTGGAGGGGGATTGGTCGGGCCTGCGGGCAGGAAGAAGTGGAAGGCCTTGAGGCCATCTGCATGCGGAATACAGGTGTATGGGGACTGGATGTCCATGGTGAAAATGAGGTGTTGGGGGCCAGGGAATTGAAGTCCTGGAGGAGGTGGAGGGCGTGGGTGGTGTCACGGATGTAGGTGAGGAGTTCCTGGACCAAAGGGGAGAAATTGGAGTCCAGATAGGTGGAGATGAGTTCGGTGGGGCAGGAACAGGCTGAGACAATGGGTTGACCAGGGCAGGCAGGTTTGTGGATTTTGGGAAGAAGATAGAAACGGGCCGTGTGGGGTTGGGGAACAATGAGGTTGGAAGCTGTGGGTGGGAGGTCCCCTTGGTGATGAGGTCATGGATGGTGTTGGAGATGGTGGTTCAGTGCTCGGGGGTGGGGTCATGATCGAGGGGGCGGTAGGAGGAGGTGTCGAAGAGTTGGCGTTTGGCCTCGGCGATGTAGAGGCCAGTGCGCCATACTACCACTGCGCCACCCTTGTCTGTAGGTTTGATGGTGAGGTTGGGGTTGGAGCAGAGGGAGCGGAGGGCTGCCCGTTCTGCGGGGGAGAGGTTGGAGTGGGTGAGAGGGGTGGAGAGGTTGAGGTGGTTGATATCTCAAAGGCAGTTGGAGGTGAAGAGGTCAAGGGAGGGTAAGAGGCCCGGGGGTGGTGTCCAGGAAGAGGACTTGTGTTGGAGGCAGGTGAAGGGCTCAGTGGAGGGAGGGTTAGGCTCCCGGTTAAAGAGGTAAGCGTGGAGGCGAAGGCGACGGAAAAACTGCTCTAAGCCCAAATGTGACTGGTATTCGTTGATGTGTGGGTGGAGGGGGACAAAGGTGAGCCCCTTGCTTAGGACGACTGTTCGTTCTCAGTCAGTGGGAGGTCTGGGGGGATGGTGAAGATGCAGCAGGGCTCAGTGTGGCTATCTTCTCTGGGGTTGCTGGCTGTGGAGGTTGTGGGCGGAGCGATGTGGTCGTCGCCTGTGGGCGGGGTTCCGTCGGCGTCCGCTGTGGGCAGGGTTCCGTCAGCGTCCGCTATGGGCGGGGTACCCACGAGCACCAAACCACCATCTCCAACACCATCCATGACCTCATCACCTCAGGGGACCTCCCACAGCCTCCAACCTCATTGTTCCCCAACCCCGCACGGCCCGTTTCTATCTCCTTCCCAAAATCCACAAACCTGCCTGCCCTGGTCGACCCATTGTCTCAGCCTGTTCCTGCCCCACTGAACTCATCTCCACCTATCTGGACTCCATTTTCTCCCCTTTAGTCCAGGAACTCCCTACCTATGTCCGTGACACCACCCACGCCCTCCACCTCCTCCAGGACTTACCATTCCCTGGCCCCCAGCACCTCATTTTCACCATGGACGTCCAGTCCCTATACACCTGTATTCCACATACAGATGGCCTCAAGGCCTTCCACTTCTTCCTGCCCGCAGGCCCGACCAATCCCCCTCCACCGACACCCTCATCTGCCTAGCTGATCTCGTCCTCACCCTCAACAACTTCTCTTTCGATTCCTCCCACTTCCTACAGACAAAGGGGGTGGCCATGGGTACCCACATGGGCCCAAGCTATGCCTGCCTCTTTGTAGGTTACGTGGAACAGTCCCTCTTCCGCACCTACACAGGCCCCAAACCCCACCTCTTCCTCCGGTACATTGATGACTGTATCGGCACCGCCTCTTGCTCCCCAGAGGAGCTCAAACAGTTCATCCACTTCACCAACACCTTCCACCCCGACCTCAAGTTCACCTGGGCCATCTCCAAAACATCCCTCACCTTCCTGGACCTCTCAGTCTCCATCTCAGGTAACCAGTTAGAAACTGATGACCATTTCAAGCCCACCGACTCCCACAGCTACCTAGAATACACCTCCTGCAAAAATTCCATCCCCTATTCCCAATTCCTCCGCCTCCGCCGCATCTGCTCCCAGGATGAGACATTCCACTCCCGCACATCCCAGATATCCAAGTTCTTCAAGGACCGCAACATCCCCCCCATAGTGGTCGAGAACGCCCTTGACCGTGCCTCCTGCATTTCCCGCAACACTTCCCTCACACCCCGCCCCACCACAACCGGCCCCGGAGGATCCCCCTCGTTCTCACACACCACCCCACCAACCTCCGGATACAACGCATCATCCTCCAACACTTCTGCCATCTACAATCCGACCCCACCACCCAAGACATTTTTCCATCCCCTCCCCTGTCTGCTTTCCGGAGAGACCACTCTCTCCGTGACTCCCTTGTCACTCCACACTCCCCTCCAACCCCACCACACCCAGCACCTTCCCCTGCAACCGCAGGAAGTGCTACACTTGCCCCCACACCTCCTCCTTCACCCCCATCCCAGGCCCCAAGATGAACTTTCATATCAAGCAGATGTTCACCTGCACATCTGCCAATGTGGTATACTGTATCCATTGTACCCGGTGTGGCTACCTCTACATTGGGGAAACCAAGCAGAGGCTTGGGGACCGCTTTTCAGAACACCTCCGCTCGGTTCGCAATAAACAACTGCACCTCCCAGTCGCGAACCATTTTAACCCCCCGCTCCCATTCCTCAGACGACATGTCCATCATGGGCCTCCTGCAGTGCCACAATGATGCCACCCCAAGGTTGCAAAAACAGCAACTCATATTCCGCTTGGGAACCCTGCAGCCCAGTGGTATCAATGTGGACTTCACAAGTTGCAAAATCTGCCCTTCCACCACTGCATCCCAAAACCAGCCCAGCCTGTCTCTGCCTCCCTAACCTGTTCTTCCTCTCACCCATCCCTTCCTCCCACCTCAAGCTGCACCTCCATTTCCTACCTACTAACCTCATCCCACCTCCTTGACCTGTCCATCTTCCCTGGACTGACCTATCCCCTCCCCACCTCTACTCTCCTCTCCAACTATCTTCTTTTCTCTCCATCTTCGGTCCGCCTCCTCCCCTCTCTCCCTATTTATTCCAGAACCCTCACCCCATCCCCCTCTCTGATGAAGGGTCTAGGCCCGAAATGTCAACTTTTGTGCTCCTGAGATGCTGCTGGGCCTGCTGTGTTCATCCAGCCTCACATTTTGTTATCTTGGATTCTGCAGCATCTGCAGTTCCTATTATCACTGGTTATGTGATGAACTTGCTTCAATACCATCATTCCACCCTGCTGTTTATAATCACGTTATAATCCCATTAAAATAACATAAAAATCATCTCACTTATAAAACTGTATCGTCACAACCAAGCCGCTCACTAAAAATAATATCCAATGATTCAAACACTCAGACTTTACAATATGTAAAACTTCGTCAATCTCAAGCTTAAGCCATTATGAGGTTGAACAATAACTGTAACAATCCGAAGTATGATAGTTCCGCTGCTGCTTTAGCTGTGTCAGCGTGTAGGAAAGGTTAGGAAATAGGAGCAGGAGCGGGCCGTTCAGCCCCTCAAACCCACTCAGCCATTCTGAGGACTTATGGCTGAGCCTCTATTACTGTGCAGGGGAACATTTCAAGGTGGGTTTGAGGAAATGGGCATGTTTGGAAATTCTGTTGTGTTTGAGATTAAATAGGTGGAGGTGTGTGTGTGTGTGTGTGTGTGTGTGTGTGTGTGTGTGTGTGTGTGTGTGTCTGTGTGTGTGTGCGCGTGTGTGTGTGTGTGTGCGTGTGCGTCCTTGTGTGTGTGTGTGTGTGTGTGTGTGTGTGTGTGTGTGTGTGTCTGTGTGTGTGTGCGCGTGTGTGTGTGTGTGTGCGTGTGCGTCCTTGTGTGTGTGTGTGCGCGTGCGTGTGTGCGAGTGTCCGTGTGTGTGTGTGTGTGTGTATGTGCATGTGTGAGAGTACATGTTTGTGTGTGTATATGTGTGTTTGTGTACATATGTATGCGCGTGTGTGTGTGAATGGGAGTGAGTATATGTATTTGTGTGAGTGCATGTATATATGTTTGTGTGCGTGTGTGTGCAAGAGACTGTATGTATGAGTGTGTGTCTGTGTGAGAGTATGTGCGTATGTGTGTGGATGTGTGTGTGTGCATGTGTCAGTGTGCATGTGAGTGTGTGTGCATGTGCATGAATGAGTGTGTGTGTGTGTGCGTGTGCGTCCTTGTGTGTGTGTGTGCGCGTGCGTGTGTGCGAGTGTCCGTGTGTGTGTGTGTGTGTGTATGTGCATGTGTGAGAGTACATGTTTGTGTGTGTATATGTGTGTTTGTGTACATATGTATGCGCGTATGTGTGTGAATGGGAGTGAGTATATGTATTTGTGTGAGTGCATGTATATATGTTTGTGTGCGTGTGTGTGCAAGAGACTGTATGTATGAGTGTGTGTCTGTGTGAGAGTATGTGCGTATGTGTGTGGATGTGTCAGTGTGCATGTGAGTGTGTGTGCATGTGCATGAATGAGTGTGTGAGTGTGTGCGTGTGTGTGTATGTGTGAGCGCACATGCATGTCTGTGTAGGTGGGGTAGTGGTGATCACTGATGATGTTCCCTGACACTTGTTATTTTGTATGTCTTTAACAGTTACTGCTATGGGACTTTAGACTGGAGGAAGCTACAGGGTCAGCGGGGTCCAGAAACACATTCACACCAAACTGAATAAATCCTCATGCACTTTCTCACACAGCCCCATGATACTCCTGGAGTTTTATCCAGCTATCTCAGTCAAAAAGCTTTATGGCAATTCTCCCAATTTCATTGAACGGTCTGAATCGAACACATTGCCTTGTTTGGGTGCCATCACTCAAGAATCAACTGCAGTGAGGATTATGATAAACCAGGAAAAACCATTCGCTGTGTTTCCCGCTTTACACCATTTGGAGCATTCACCACAGTAACAAACCTGAACATTGTCAAAATTAGATCTGACTTCATACAGTTGTTTTCCATTAGCTTGCTGATTATTTGCAGATCTGAAATCTGCTTTTCATCTCCTTTCAACTACCATAAAGAAAATTCCTTCAAATCTAGATCTGAATATTGCTCATCAGTTGAAAGGGTGACTGAATATAAATCAAGCTCGAATGATTGTCATGGAAACCTGGCCATTGGCTGTAAAACTAGAAAAAGCAAGTGAAGAGTAAAGTTCTAAGTAATGAGGTCTTTGTGGAGACTTGATGGTTCGCGCTGTATGCACTCATCACATGAGCCTGGCTCCCATAGCAGCTCCTCAGTGCAGCTGCCAATCTCACCCACTGTTAGGAATACCCTTGTCCACAGGGATGGCTTGGAGGAAATTCATTCCTCCTCTAAACAAGAAACTCCCCTCAGTCCTTTCTCCCCAATACGGCTCAGCAACTGGTTACATTGTAGCACTGATAAAGAGAATTAAATTCTGATCCTATCAGGTAAGGAATAGTGATAATTCCTCAACCACCAATGCTCTGTAGCAGCAGTATCTACAAGGTGCACTGCAGAAATTCACCATGGCTCCTTAGGTATCATGCTTCAAACCCATGACTACTTCCATGTAGAAGGACAAGGGCAATAGATAAATGGGAACACCACTGCTTGCAAGTTCCTCTCCAGAACATTCACTACCCTGATTTGGAAATATGTTGCTGTCCCTTCAGTGCTGCTGGGTTAAAATCCTGGAACTCCCTCCCTCAGGACATTGGGGGTCAACCTACAGCACATGGACTGCAATGACTCAAGAAGGCAGCTCACCCACACCTTCTCAAGGGGGCAACTAGAGATGGGCAAGAAATGCTGCACCAGCCAGTGACACACAAAATCTGAGAGTGAATTTTTAAAAAGAGTATAAAACAAGGTAGGAAGATTAAATAATGCGTTTAAATTACACTTTTCTTTCTTTGCGAGTGAAACCGGTGTCATTGTCTCAGCCAGTATTTATTGCTTGTCACAAACAGCATCAGATGAGCCTTCTGCCTGGAACTACTGCAGTCCTTGCAGCCTGCAGTGCTGTTAGGGACAGAGTTCCAAGATTTTAGCCCAATGACAGTAAGGAACCGCAATATATTTCCAAGGCAGGATGCTATGAAGCTCAGAGGGGAACTTGCAGGGGGTGGCTCTCCCATGTACCTGCTGCCTGTCCTCCTCAATGATTGAGGTAGTGGGTTTGGAAGGTGTAGAATGGATTAAGCTAAACCGGAAGCCAATAAAGATTGAAGGGAAAAAGTAGACAAAGCAAGAATATGTATTCTCAAAACTTCAAGGCAAAAAAGTTAGAAATGACCATTCCTCAAGCACAGTCTGATTTTTTCTGCAGTTATTTTTGCCCTCAGATAAGGATAAAGTTAGACTGTGAGATTTGCTGCATGATATAAGTCTGAGATGTCAATTTGGATGTTCTCACATGACAATTTGATACCAAAGATAGCCTGGTACTTTACCAGGAAATTAGTGATGCTTTAAATTTTACTCAGTACACGTTACCAATGTTTATAGATGCACCACAGAAAGCAGCCCGTCTAATGCATCATTGCAGGGTAGGCAACTTCTCTGCCCAACACTGCAAGAAACTACAGCCCAGTCCATTGGAAAAACCAGCCTTCCATCCACTGACTCTGTCTACACTTCCCACTCTCTCAAGGAAGCAACCAACATAATCAAAGGTGCCTCCCACCCCGATTATATTCTCTTACGCCCTCTTCCATCAGGCAGAAGATACAACAATTTGAATACACGTACCAACACATTCAAGAACAACTTCTTCCCTACTGTTATCAGACTCATGAATGGACCTCTCATAAATTAGAGTTGGTCTGTCTCCGCACCTTCTCTGTAGCTGTAACACTACATTCTGCATTCTGTTCTATTACCCTGATGTACTTAAGTAAGGTAGCATTTTCCTGGATAACACGCAAAACAATACTTTTCACTGTATCTCAGTACATGTGGCAGTAATAAATCAAACCAAATCAAATCTGTTAGACATTATTATACAATTTGGGACAGAATGATCTGAGCATGATTTAGCTTCTGTAAAAAATATGTTATTCGATGCTATATTTCCGAGACAAAGATTTTGTAGGATACAGAACTCAGTGGGAGATAAATATCAGTAGAAATGCCCATCGTTAAGTGTAGCGAGTGAGCCATTTTCCTGTAAACAGTTCAAACTGTAGTGTTTGATTCTATGATTATTTACTGTCTCTACCAAGACAAAAAAAAAACTTTATAAAGATCAATCACCGCAGGCTGCTATGTGATATCTCCAAACAGCCAACTATTACCCTAACTTGGGGTTGGATATATCTTGCCCCTGTGAGGTGAATTTTTGATTGGGGTGGGGGAGGAATGGAGGGACGCGAGCTTTAAATTCACTGGTGACCAGCTATAACCAAGAAGTCACAGGTTACGGGTGAAAAATTAAGACATTAATAGCTTGCTGATACTTCAAATAAAAAGAAGCACTTTCTGTGCCTCCGAAATGCATTTCTAACACTTTGAAACAGAATAGCAAAACACATGCCCCGTGTAGAAAGCTGCTTTCAAACAATACGCACCAGATATCAAGTCAGATTTGGAAAGTTCTCTCTCAGTGGCAAGAAATTTTCGCAAAGGGCAAAATGCTGACATGCCAGAGCTGGGGATTATTTGAAAAGCAATATGAACACAGTGGGCTAAATCACCTTCTTCCGTGCCATATCATTCTATAACTCTGACCTTTGAAACAAACCTGCTAAATTACAGCAGATTGAGTAGATGATGATACTTTTCTCAATAATTTCATTGGCAAAGCAGAATAATCCTCATTATTCTGTTTTGTCAGTGAAATTATTGAGAAAAGTATTATCGCCTATCAATCCACATTATTCTGCTCTGCCATTCAATGAGATCATGACTGGACTGACAATCCTCAACTTCACTTTCCTGCATTTCCCTATAACTTTTGATTCCTTTCCTGATTAAAAATCAGTCTATTTCAGCCTGAATATGCTTAATGACTCATCCTTGACAGCCCTCTGTGGTGAAGAAGTCTACAGATACGCTTCCCTCTGAGAGAAAGAATTCCTCCCTATCTCTGTCTTAAATGGTGGGGGTGAGGGAGGCTCTCTTACTCTGAGATTCTGCTCTCTGGACCTAGACTCTCCCACAAGGGGAAACTACCTACCCTACCAAGTCCCTTAAGAATGTAGTTTTTTTAAAGAGTTCAGTCAGGATGTGAATGTTGTTGGTTGGGGCCTAAGTTATTGCCCATTCCTAACTGTTCAGAGGGCAAGCTCAGAGTCAATCCCCATTATTGTGCATCTGGAGACACATGTAGGCCAGACCAGGTAAGATTTCTTTCCATAAATTACTAGGGGTCACGATTTCAAGGTGAGAGGGGAAAAGTTTAACGGAGATATGTGTGGAAAGTTCTTTACACAGAGGGTGGTGGGTGCCTGGAACACACTGCCAGTGGAGGTGGTAGAGGCAGGCACGATAGCGTCATTTAAGATGTATCTAGACAGATACATGAATGGTCAGGGAGCCAAGGGATACAGATCCTTTGAAAATAGGCGACAGATTCGGACAGAGTATCTGGATTGGAGTAGGCTTGGAGGGCTGAAGTGCCTGTTCCTATTCTGTAATTTTTTTGTTCTTTGTTCTAAAGGATACTTGTGAACCAAATGGGCTTTTGCAACAATTGGCAGTATTTACATTTTGTTTCAATAAAGTTACCTTTCATTCTTCGAACCTGGAATGTGTTCCTCTCCTAACACTGGCCCTCCATACCCGGGCTCAACCTAGTAGATGTTCCTTAGATACGCCGCCAATGCGATTAAATCTTTCCTTAGATAAAGGCCCAAAAGCATTCACAGTATTCCATCTGGAAGGACGCGGGCAGCATCAATACACCACCCCCTGCAAGTTCCCCTCCAAGCCACTCACCATCCTGACTTGGAAATACATGGCAGCTTCTTCAGTGTCGCTGGGTCAGAATCCTGGAATTCCCTTCCAAATGACATTGTGGGTCAACCTACAGCACATGGGCTGCAGAGGTTCAAGAAAGCAGCTCACCACCACCTTCTCAAGGGGGCAACTATGGACAGGCAATAAATGTTGGGCCAAGCCAGTGACGCCCACATTGCTCAGAAGGAAAAGCTGATCTGGGAACACAGCTTGTCTTGTGAATTTTAGCTGACACGCTGCATGTGGGTTTTCTTGAATTTTGTGTCGCAACAAGACCAGGTTGGTAATAAGGCCCATTCTTGAGGCTGATTTTAGCTGGGCACGTGGTCTAATGGGTATAACGTCCAGTTTTGGTGGTAATCAAGTTTTGATCAGGTGATTGCAGGATCAAATCTAGTGGATAGTCAGAGTCTTTTACCCAGGGTGAAAATGTCAAATATTAGGTGAAGGGTCTAGGCCCGAAACATCAGCCTTCCTGCTCCTCTGATGCTGCTTGGCCTGCTGTGTTCATCCAGCTCCACACCAGTTCCTACTATCTCTGAAACAATTTCAACCCCACTGTGAAGCCTCTTTTAAGGATGCCTACCCTGAAGAAGTTACCCTCCTCCCCTGAAGGGTCTAGGCCCAAAACGTCAACCTTTTCTGCTCCTAAGATGCTGCTTGGCCTGCTGTGTTCATCCAGTTCTGCACCTTGTTATCTCAAATGTTAGGTGGCATAGGTTTAAGGTGAGAGGGGGCAAGTTTAAAGGAGTTGTGTGAGGCTAGGTTATTACACTGAAGGTGGTAGGTGCCTGGAACATGCTGCCAAGGGAGATGGTAGAAGCAGATACAATAGCAATATTTAAGAGGCATTTAGACAAACACATGAACAAGCAGGGAATAGAGGGATATGGATCACATGCAGGTTAGTTTAGTTTAGTTTAAATTAGTTTAGAATGGCATCTTGGTCGGCACAGACATTGTGGGCCGAAGGGTCTGGTCCTGTGCTGTACTGGACTATGTTTTCCTTATAGTGTTTCCTGTCTATGAAATAAAATATAAAATCTATTAAATGCTTTTGTACACACAGAACCATCCAGAATATCTTTTTTTACGGAAGTCACTTACCCACGTAGCCTGGGGTACCGCACGCTGTAGACATAACGTCTCCTGTGCCTTCCATTTTGGACAAACCAAAATCACTGATCATAATTTTGGATTCTTCGTCAGGGCTGAAGTACAAGAGGTTTTCTGGCTGAGTAAAGATTTGAGAAGAGAACACACAAGACTACTTCAATCTTCTCCTATTGGGAGTGAAAATAAAATTAACAACTATGAGATGAATGGTAGCACTGATGAGAAGTTTTTGTCTGAAGGTGATCCACAGCCCATTACTGGGTCACTGTGGAAGGAACAGACTTTCTGGCTGCAGGTTTTCCCAGAAAGAGGGCAATGTAGTCTCCAGAATGAGATGTGGGTCTCACTGGCCAGGCCAGTGTTTAGTCCCATCCCTAACTGGCCAGACAGTAGGTTAGAGCCAACTACAACATTACAGTCTGGAGTCACATGTAGACTAGATCAGGTAAAGATTGAGGATTTCCTGAAGGCAGTTAGTGAACCAGATGGGTGTTTATGACAATCATCAGTGTTTACACAGCCATCATTTGGCTAGATTGTTAACTTGAGTTTTCTTTTTAAATTGAAGTGAAAAATCACCATCTGCCATGATGAGGTTTGAGCCTTTAACTCCTGATGTAACCCTAGAGTCCTGGGTTATCAGCCCTATGACACCACCACTATGCCACTGACTCTCCTCACTGAAAGGCCTCTATTTTTAAACTAAACATGTTGGGATGTTCGAATTCTTCAACTTAAAGCTGAAGATTAGTTTACTTGTGGATTAGAAGTTTCACCTCCAATTTCAGCAGACAGCAGGAGAATTTTAAGGAGAAATGGTAAATTACGAATAAAGAGTGAATTGCAATGACCATGAAATTAATGTGTTTTTGGGAAGGAAATCTGCTGTCCTGAGCCAGTCTGGCCCATTTGGTCTAAAGATGTGCAGGTTAGGTGGATTGGTCATGGGAAATGTAGGGTTACAGGGGGCTGGGTCTGGGTGGGATGCTCTTTGGAGGCTTGTCGTGGACTCGATGGACTGAATAGCCTGCTTCCTGCACTGTGGGGGTTCTACGATTCTATGATCTGAGACTCTGGTCCCACAGCATTGTGGTTTACTCCTAATTGTCCTCTGAAATGGTCCAGTTATATTCAAGCAGGCAGTTCAACCCTTATCTTCAGAGCTGTAATTAGTGCTGGCCAGTAAATGCTAGCTTTGCTGGTGAATACCCCATGCTAAGAATGAAGTTTACGAGAAAGCTTTAATGTTTATCTCCTTTCTCAGTTTGATTGCTTTAAATGTTAGATGCTGGAGTGATTATCAGTGCAGTCTATTCACTAAGACTGACAGTGTGAAGGAAGTGAACTTAATTAGGCATTTGCACTTCAAGTAATATAATGACACTTTTGGATCCTAGGTTAACTGCGACATCCACTCAAACCAGTTGTGTTCAGGCTCTGAGATCTTCCCCATTCAGTTCTCCTGACGTGATCATTAGCATTCCCTGTCATCAGTAAAACCATTCCAAAAAATTCTCTCGCTTGCAGATGGATGTTGACATTGAGATTCTTTGCCACCTTTATGTTAGATGAACAGGAACTGACGCCTCAATCTGAATGTATTGAGGTGTCACTGTGGGAGCACTAGAGCATTTATTGCTTCACAACTAAAATCACTGGATACTTTCGTCATTATGACCTTGCTCGCCTCTGTCCCTGCCTCAGGCTAGCTGCTGCTGAAACCCTCCTTCATGTCTTTGTTACATACAGTCTTGATTACTTAAATTCCCTCCCGGGCAGCCTCCCAAAGCTTAATGTAAGCTTTGCTAATCATATCCAAATTCACACCAGCCACATTTGTCATTACCCCTCCGATCGCCCATCTATGTTGGTTCCCGATTAAGTAACACCTCAATTTTAAAATGGTCACCCATGTTTTTAAACCACTCAACATCTCCTCACATCTCCCCCTTCTCAGAATCATGGACAATCCCCTCAGTCAGGATGCACACACAACACCAGGTTATGGTCCAACAGGTTAATTTGAAATCACAAGCTTTTGGAGCGCTGCTCCTCCATCAGTTGAAGTGCCTATGCTAATGTTAAATGTGCTTATGATTTTAAATCACCCTGTTGGATCATAATCTGGTGTCGTATGACTTCTGACCTTGTCCAACCCAGTCCAACACATCCTCATCAATTCCTTCTGAAGAAGGGTCCCGACCTGAAACATCAGCTTTCCTGCTCCCCGATGCTGCCCGGCCTGCTGTGTTCATCCAACTCCACACTATGTTATCTCTGACTCCAGCATCAGCAGTTCTTACTATCCCTGAATCCCATCAAAGCAGTCTGCTTTCTTCCAATTATACATTGTGCTGATTTCAATTTTAATTGCCACGACAACATCTTCAGCTCCATCAGCCCTAAGCTTTGGAATTCTTTCCCTAAACCCCTCCACTTCTTTGCCTTCTGCCCTTCTTTAACACCTTCCTTGCAACCAATCTCCCATCTCTCCTCATATCATTCTCTGCGGTTCGGTGTCAAATTATGTTTGCGAACATAGTAGTGAAGTACCATTTTACAGCATTTAGGAGGTTTTTAGAAATGTAAATTGTTGGTACAGACAAATGGCTCAGGACCATGCAGTTAATCTACCAGATTCATTTGCTGTTTTAAGATTGGGGCCTGAATAACTTCATGAGATCACTTGGATTGCTGGAGGCTCATCCCAACATCCTTTTGAATTCTGGCTGCAGTGTAAAGCTGCAATATCTGGTTTTAAAAAGGAGAATCACACATAAAACAGCAAAATGCTGGCACTGCAAAGCTGGACTGGCCCACAAAATGTTAGCAGAGGAAAAGCAAAGGCCTGTAATCTGATATACAATATTGGGTCAATTTTAAATCTCCTACAGTGTATCAATCATTGCAGATTACCTAACTCTGTTTAATTCTGAAATTAATTTTAGATGTTCTGATCTTTGAGTAGCTTCACTTTACAAAGACCTTTTGTAACAGTCATTAGGCTAATAGATCATATCATCAAGGCTGTACAAATATGTTGCATCATGTTACAACAGGGCATTATTCTTGACATAGCGGACTAACAAGATACAACAGTCTTACTGATGATGGAAGATATGTTTGCAATATGATCCGGTGTGGCAGGATTATCACCATATTCAAAAAAAAAGCCTTGGCTCAATCTGTTCTGTTGGAATGGAGTTGTGAAATGACAGTCTCCATATGTTAGCTCCAACCGATGGAATAACAAATCTTCAACAATAATAATGGCACAATTTAGTTTAGGGTTCAGTTGAAATCTCTTACAGACAGGCCAAATTTAATTTTAACCAGTTTTAAATCAATCATTCATTGACAATGTTCTTAAAAACAAAGAGAGACTTGTATCGATATAATGCTTTCAATAATCTCTGGACAATGCAAGTGACAAAAAAATTGTTCAATTCAATTCAAGTCCCATTCCAAAGCACTTTACAGCCAACAACATGGCCACTGATATAATGGAGGAAATATGGCAGCTAATTTCTGCACAACCAGCTGCCAAAATCTGAAAAGATGATCAACTTTCATTATTTTGATGCAGGGACCATGATCAGTCAGGACATAAGGATAACTGACTCTTCTTCAAAATGGCACGGGATCCTTTATGCCGAATTGAGAGACCACACGGGACCTTGGTTTAACATCACATCTGAAGGTTCGCACTTCTGTCAGTGCAACATTCCCTCAGTACTGCAACTGAGCATCAACCTAGACTTCTTTTTTCCGTAAGTCTTGGCGTACAACCTTCTGCTCAGAGACAAGAAAGAGCAACCAACTGAGTCTTGTCTGATTAAGAGGATCAAACTACATGGGGCTGAATGTATTGTGTTAACTTTTGACTCTGCTTCTTTTAATGCTTTGGACCAGCATCTGAAGTAGGTCATTTGGACCCGTGAGCATGCTCTGCTATTCAACAAGATCTTGGCTGATCTAATGACTCCAAATTCCTGCCTCTACTCACTTGCTTATTAAGAAGCATCCTACCTGTTATATTATAAGGTTCCCTTGGATGTTGGAGTGTGTTGTGTCAGTGAGTGGGGGACCTTGTCATTATAGAGCTGATAGGAACAATCATCAACTTTCTCTAACCACAGGGTGAAAAAAGCTTCTGGCTTAAGTTGGGGGACAGTCCCTGCTCTTGGGGCTAACACCACCTCCCATACCCCGCCTCCTGGCTCACCGATGTGGAGATTCTTCCTTGCTGTCCCACTACTCAAACCCCTGACAACAGTACCCCCTCACCCTCAAATACCCCCCTATACCCATACCTCTCCAACAACTACAGCTAAGCAGCTAGGAAACTTCTAGAATTAGTACAGGCCCAACGTAAACATGCTCTCACCATTTTCCAGAACATTCTGTTGGTTTTTCAGAAGGGGTACAGTGCTAGTAGTGGTTAAAACTAAGTGGAATTCCATGGCTAATGTGCCCCATAAATTGGAACCAGAGGGTAGCGAGTCTGTGGAACTCATTGTCATAGAGGGCTGTGGTGACCAAGTTACTGAATGCATTTAAGAAAAAGATAGGTTCTTTTTCTCATTATTCATTAACAGGATGAGGGTGTCACTGGATAGGCAACATTTATTGCCCATCCCTAGTTGCCCAGAGGGCAGTTAAAGAGTCAACCACATTCTTGGAGGTCGTGAAATTATATGTGCACCGGCCCAGGTAAGGATGGCAGTTTCCTTGCCCAAAGGACATTAATGATCAAGATGGGTTTTTCCTGGCAATCAGCAATGGATTCATGGTCATTATTAGATTCTTAATTCCAGATATTTTTTATTGAATTCAATCTGCTGTGGTGGGATTCGAACCCGGGTGCGCGGAATGTTATCTGCGATAATATCACTAGGCCATTGCCTCTTGATTAGTTAAGGTATCAAACATTACACAGAGAGAAGTCAGGAGAATGGGGTTGAGAAATGTACCAGCCATAATTGAATGGCAGAGCAGACTCGATGGGCCAAATGGCTAAATTCTTCTCCTATATCTTTTCTTATGGAAATGAGAAAACAAAATAATTAAGAATACCAGTCTGGCAGCCATTCACAAGTTCTTGGTAGGGTAAGAGTCATTGGGAATTTTTGAAAAGCCATGAACATGACTCTCTCACTTTATGTTCTAACCCTCTGCTTATCACTGTTCCTGGCAACGCAAGACTTTGTACATTTATCAAATGGGCAAGTTCTAACAGGACATTAGGAACTTACCTTCAAGTCTCGATGAACAATGCACATTTTATGCAGATATTGCACAGCATCAAGAACTTGGCGTATCAGAGTACTAGCGTCTTTCTCTGTGTAAAATCCCTTCTCCACAATCCTGTCAAACAGCTCCCCTCCAGATACCCTGGCAACCAAACAGAAAGATGAAAGAAAAGTTAAAACTTATTTTTCTTCTCAACATAAGGTTTTACTTGCTTGGGGGAAGAAGGTTTGGTCTGTTATCTGACTGCAAGACACAGATACAAATCTTAATAATGAGGCTACAAACCTTCACATTTGTTTTTAAGAGACTGGTTCCCAGAACAGGATACAACAGTCTACTTGATGCTGGGTTCAGTCGCCACCCCACACCACTCGCCCCAACCCCACGTCTTGGGCGACTATCTGTGTGCAGTCTGTGTATTCTCCCTGTGTTTGTGTGGGTTTCGTCTGGGTGCTCCAGTTTCCTCCCACATTCCAAAGATGTGTAGGTTTGGTGGATTAGCCATAGGAAATGCAGGGTTACAGGGATGGGGTGGGTCTGGGTGGGATGCTTTTTGGAGAGTTAGTGTCGACTCGATGGGCCAAATGCCTACTACCACATTGTAGGGATTCTGTGAGTATAAGAAGCCCAGGGTTCTTTAAGCCTTGTTAATCACACTTTCGACTTGACCTACAACCTTCAGCGATTTGTGCACAAATGCTCCTAAATGTCTCTTATTGTGTACACTCGACTTCAGATATCAGGCTCAACAAACTCCTGGGATGGTGGGACCAACATATGAAGAGATACTGAATCGGTTAAGACTATCTTCACTGGAGGCTAGAAGAATATTGGGGGCGGTGTGTCTCAAATAAACCAATAATATTCTAACAGGACTAGTCAGTGTAAACACAGGGAGCATGTTCCTGACAACCAGGGGTCACAGTCTAAGGATACAGGATAGGCCATTTGGGACAGAGTTGAGGAGAAGCGTCTTCACTCAGAGAGTGGTGAGCCTGTGAAATTCTCCGCCACAGAAAGCGATTGAGACCAAAACCTTGAATAATTTCAAGAAGGAGTTAGATATAGTTCTTAGGGCTAAATGGGATCAAAAGGTATGGGGGGAGAAAGTGGGAACAGGGGACTGAGTTGGATGATCAGCCGTGATCTCATTGAATGGTAGGGGAGGCTCGAAGGGTTGAATGGCCTATTCCTGCTCTTGTTTTCTATGTTTCTGTCCCACAGACTGTGGGGGAGGCAAATAACCAGAAAAAGTGCTTTATTGTAGTTTTTATTGAGGGCTTGATGCTAGGAAGGACTGGGAAGATTCTGCTGCTCTATATCTCTCTGGCACGGGGTGAGATTTTAACCCAAACTGGCTCCTGGGCAGGATTAAAGTTGGCATCTCGCTCCCCTCTGCTTAACGTCTTATCCAAATGGCAGCACCTCTGACAGCACTGGGCATGCTCAGTCCTGCCCCACAGGGTTATGTGCGAGCAGGAGTCAACCATCTGGTCTCCAAGTCTGTTCCACCAGCTATCCAGGTCACATCTGATATGAGGGTGAATTTAACATCATCTTCATTCCTAAGCCCTGCCAGAGTCTTCATATTCAAGTGGGGATTGATCCCACAATGTCCCAATTCAGCAGGTCAAAGGGCAACATA
Organism: Stegostoma tigrinum; assembly: GCF_030684315.1. Lineage (NCBI taxonomy): Eukaryota > Metazoa > Chordata > Chondrichthyes > Orectolobiformes > Stegostomatidae > Stegostoma > Stegostoma tigrinum. Next base: position 5,153,481 of record NC_081378.1, read on the forward strand.
CCATGCCAAGCCTCAAAGACATGCATTTACGCCCATGTAGCCGAAAGGCCTATAATAACATTAGATTTGTTGTTATAACACTGCCAGAATTCTTATACCGATGCTGGCAGTTCAGAACAGTGTACAACAATTCACAGCAACATGATACAGAACCAGGGACAGTAACCATCGCTGAAGGGAGAAATAGGCTCCACCGCCCAACGGAGCGAAGAAACAAAATCACCTAGATTTCATTGAGAATGCCAGGCCGTTTTCATTAAGGATTGGAAAAATTACTGAGCTATTGTTCATTATTCACAATAAAAAAGGGCTTTACAGATCTCAATCATTGCTAACACCAGAGGCGCATGAGTGTGGAAATGCTGATTTACTCTCGAGAATGTAACATTAATTCATCTGTGCCTTGCGAGCTTTCGGGGAGAGATTGATCTGGAAATTACAAGGATAACCCAAAAAATAAATACCCAACTCGGCATTGCGTTTATTTTTGTAGCAGGTTTGCTGATGGATGCTGATTCAATGTCTCCAGAAAGCTGATTGCCTAAGCAAATGACAAAAGACTGCTGTGATGCAGTGGTAATGTCCTCACTTCTGGGATAGAAGATTCATGTTCCATCTGCTGCAGGGATGCATCACAACATAACACTCCACAGTATGTCTGATCAGGTGGATTCAAAACATTTCTATTAATGCGATCAGAGGTAGTAGGAACTGCTGATGCTGGAGCCTGAGATAACAAGATGTGAAGCTGGAGGAGCACAGGGGGCCAGGCAGCATCACAGGAGCAGGAAAGCTGATGTTTTGGTTCAGGACCCTTCTTCTGAAATGGGAGCAGGGAAGGGGGCTTTGAAATAAATGGGGGGTGGGGTGGGGCTGGGGAAGGTGGGTGGGATGGTGATAGGTGAGTTGACCGTTTTGTGGAGCACTTGGGCTCTGTTCGCAGCAAACAACACCTTCTGGTTGTGAACCATTTTAACTCCCCCTCCCATTCCCTGGACGACGAGCCCATCCTGGGTCTCTTCCAGTGCCACAACGACGCCACCCGGAAACTGGAGGAGAAGCACCTCATATTCCGCCTCAGGAGGCTACGGCCCAATGGTCTCAACGTGGACTTTACCAGTTTCGAAATCTCCCCAACCCTAGTGTCATCCCATGATCAGCCCGTCCTCTCATCCCCCCCTCCTTGACCTGACACAACCTGTCCATCTTCTCTCCCACCTAACTGCTACTCCCACCTCACAGACCAATTCCCACTGCTGCCTACCTGCACTCACCTATCACCATCCTACCTACCTTCCTCAGCCTCACCCATCCTCTCTCGATTTATTTCAGAGCTCCCTTCCCCCTGCCCCATTTCTGAAGAAGGGTCCCGAACCAAAACGTCAGCTTTCCTGCTCCTGTGATGCTGCCTGGCCCCCTGTGCTCCTCCAGCTCCATGCTGTGTTACCTGTAATAATGGGATAACAACCTCCTCTGTCAAAATTAGTGTTTATGACTAACGCCAGCTCAAGAAGCCACACACACAGAAACACTTGTTTGCAGTCAAACCTCCGAGCGCTGGCTCATTTTTCAAAGCATTGGCACAGCACCGTGTGAGGGAGAGGTGCCTCTGGAGCGGATTGGGAAGACACTAACCCATGAGGTGTGCTTAGAATGAGGCCTGTGTCTCGCCCATTACTAAATGCCCTGTACAAAGTGGAGAGTGGCAGAGTGAGGGGGAAGTGCAGGGTGGGAATGGTTTTGCAGGCTCTGTCACAGGGCTGCACATGTTGGCCAGCGCCTCTCTCTGCTGGCCACCTCCGAGGTCCTGGCAATGCAGCCTCTGAATTACATTGCTGACCTTTGCCGTATTGTAATGGTTTTGGAGACCATTCAGCCCACTATGCCTGCACTGATTCTACTAGCTAGCTCCAATCTCTCGCTTTTTCCCTACATTCCTGCACACTGTTTCTATCCAGATAATAAGCCTTTGCCATCTTGCCTCAATCAGAAAAATAAGGAAACAGAGATCATTTACATAGCCACTTTCCCAACCCTAGGGCAACTGCTGGCCAATGGCGTCATGGTGGCCCAGTGGTTAGCGCTGCTGCCTTACAGTGCCAGGGACCCGGGTTCAATTCCAGCCTTGGGCGATTGTCTGTGTGGAGTTTGCACGTTCTCCCCGTGTCTGCGTGGGTTTCCTCCAGATGCTCTGGTTTCCTCCCACAGCCCAATGATATGCAGGTTAGGTGGATTGGCCATGTGAAATTGCCCATAGTGCTCAGGGAGGTGTAGATTAGGTGGGTTATAGGGTGATTGGTCTGGGTGGGTGCTCTGAGGGTCAGTGTGGACTTGATGGGCCAAAGGGCCTGTTTCCACACTGTAGGGTTTCTATTCTAACCCAAAGCATTTTACAGTCAATGGTGAGTAGTCAGATGGGGATAAGAGATAGGTGAATTTCAATCATTTTCTCCTGCATGTGGCACTGAGGCCAAAGGGTTGATGAACTTTGGGCACAGGGCTGGTTTTGTCGAGCATTTTTGTTTTCAGACGCAGCGGGAATTAGTTTCCTCCAAAACTGAACTCGCTGATTGATTTCCTCTTTGAATTAAGTTGGCACTCAGGTTTGTGTAATTATTAGAATGCAACACTTACACAAGAAGCTCAACAAGAGATACGCACTAACAGTTTAGGGAGTCAGGAAATTAGGAAGGTTTGATGTTTTGAGTAGAATTTTGCCAACCCTATGGAGTGGGAGGGGGCAGCTTGAGTATAGTTGGTGGGGGGACATGGATGGGCAGTGTTGCTGGGGCAATTGCTTCAGTGCGACCTGTTTCCACCTCCTCACCCACATGGGTGCATGTAGCAATCAGCCTGGCAGATTTGGGAATGCAAACAAACTAATTAAGGAGCTATTTAACAGCAATAATTGCAGCAGCACTATAATTCCAGTGATGCTGCTGGAACCTCCTGGTGTCAGTGCACCTCAAGAGGAGGTTGGGGGAGCTGCACAGCGAGGGGTGTCAGTTGCATTATCGCTAAAGCACAGTGAAAGGTTTCAGTGATGAATGACCAGCCTGCTGACGTCCCATCGGTCACTACTGATGGAAGGTTTCCTGGATGTCTCCAATGATCACTGGAATCTCAGCCGCCATCCCTGACAGACAGTGCCTCCAGTGATTCACTGTCAGTGCTGCTGTTTGGGCCTTAGACCCGCTCCCAGTGCTCATGCATTGAGAGCTGCCAGAGACTCTCGCACTGACCATGCTCCCTGAAGACCCCAACTCAACCACAGCGATCACTTCCTAATGGGCCAACTCCCATGAGAGGCTCTTGTGGTGCAATGATAGTGTACCTATCTCTGGGCTGGGTGCTCTCCAAGGGTGTAATAACACCTCCAAACAGGTCGATTGGACAATGCTCTCAGCACCCATGAATCTCTGAAATGCTGGTGGTAAATCCTGCAGCAATTTCAACAAAGTCATCGACACGAGGAAAGGCTTGCCTTCATAAAAAAACTCATCAGTTGATGGTTCCACTCAGGGCTCTGCTATTCAGGGAGAACTTTTACTGCGAAAGGGAAACGGCACATTTTTTTGACAAGCCAGTCTTGTTGACTCAGTGTCTGACATAGTACAACCATGAAACTATTTTCACCTTTTACCCAAATCATTCGTTCTCTCAAAATAGATGACTGAATGCTGGAAATACAGAGCTGGCCACTCAACCTATGGAGAAGAACTGTCACATAATATTTCAAGGGAGACCCACAAGAAATCTTGAAGTTTAGTTAGATCACATTTGGAATGCTGTGAAAAGTGCTGTCTCCAGATTGAGAGATAATACAGAGGAACAGTGAAGTGTTAATAGATCAAGTGAAAGTCACGATTGTCTGACATGACCTGTAGGCTGCTCACCCCTGACTGAGAGACAACTGGCTGTGAGTTTAAGCTGAGGGTCCCCAATAGCTTAGTTAGACAGTGAGGTCGAAGCTGTTGTGGTAACCCCTTGGTCAGTACTCAGAGATAGTAAGAACTGCAGATGCTGGAGTCAGAGATAGCACAGCGTGGATCTGGAGGAACACTGCAGGCCAGGCAGCCTGAGAGGAGCAGGAAGGCTGATGTTTCGGGTTGGGACCCTTCTACAACCCTGCTCCTCTGATGCTGTCTGGTCTGTTGTGCGCTTCCAGCTCCATACTGTGTTACCTTAGTCAGTACTGTCACTATTCACCAGCTGTTCAGTCAACTGACTGAACCCAAACCCAGAAGAAGATGATGATCAAGCTGAAACAAAAAACAGTAGATCCTGGAAAATCTGAGGAAGGATTATCGAAACATTAACTCTGACTTCTCATCACAGATGCTGCCAGACCTGCTGAGCTTTTCCAGTGATTTCTATTTTCGTCCCCAATTTACAGCATCCGCAGTCTTTTCATTGATCAAGCTGGGTCCTTCTCTCGTGAAGGGGAAACTGAGAAGTGACCAACCCTATTGATGTCTTAGGTTTTGATTGATACAGAAAGAGAGCTGTCAATACTGAGGTGCAGTCAAACTACAGTTTGTCTGTATAAGGCAGCAACCATGTGTGGAACTTACCACCATAGAGAGATGTGGAGGCAAATAACATAGACAAGTAAATAAGGAGGGAGAGAATGGAGGGCTATGCTGATAAATGTCAATGTGGCAAGATGTGAGGAGGGTAAAGTGGAGTATAATGGTGGGTAGTGACTGGATGGGCCAAATAGCCTGCTCCTGTGCTGTATATCATATGCAATGCCACATTTTTTTACAATGCTGACTAGCCTACTCAGCATTTGCAACATGTTAAAAATCCTTTCATTTCAAGTTTTCAGCGTTTGTGGTCTTTGTCTATCAGCTCCAGTGTTTCTTTGAAAATTCCATGTCATCATCGCTGGCTGGACTACAGCACACTGGTGCAGTGGCTAGAGTACAAAATACATCCGAGTGATTGTAATTTATTGAACTTGTAAGGTGGTTTTGCCAAAAACATTGCTTGGAAACAAAACCTGCAAACGTGACTCATTTTTCAGCTGACAAACTGGGGAAAGCCAATCCATTAGCATGCACCCTGAATGACTTTCTGAGTACAGTCCAGCTTCTCTCACAATGCTGAAAGGCAGCAATAATGTTGAGTTAAGCAAATTATTCAAGCCAAGTACAAGTTGCAGGTTAAAGGGGTAGAAATGGAAATCACTTTGTAACAAGAGAGACCAGAGATCTATCTTTTGCACAGAATGGCAGCTATGTGAAACAGACTCCCAGCAAGATTGGTTCATACTTTCTCAATGAGCTCCTTTAATTCCCAGCTGCTCTGAGACTTGGTGATTATAAAGTATTGGAATCTGTTGAGATAAGGGCCTTTGGGCTGAGGTCCAGGAGACGGCATTTTGGCCCTTCAAGCCTTATTCCGCTAGTCAACAAAATAATGGCTGAGAGCCACTGGACTTGAAAACACTTACTCTATTTTCTCTCTCCACAGATGCTACTGGAAGAGTTTCTCCAGAAATATCTTGTTTTTAGTTTTCTGTCTATTCACTACAACTCTTGACTCTAGTTTTATTCACTGGCAGGATGTGGGTGCCCAAGAATTAGCTGTCCCTAGTTGCCCCCTTCAGAAGGTGCTGCTTGGACCACTGCAGTCCACGTGTTGTGGATTGACCCACAATGCCCTTGTGACGAAAATTCCAGGATTTTGACGCAGCGACATTAAAGGAACAGTGATACATTTCCAAGCCAGGATAGTGAGTGGCTCGGAGGGGAACTTGTAGGTGGTGGTGTTCCCATGTATCTGCTGCCCTTGACCTTCTAGATAGCAGTGGTCAGAGGTTTGGAAGATATCTTTTAGACAGTACACACTGCTGTTACTGAGCACTAGTGGTGAAGAGTGTGGGTGTTTGAGGATATGGTACCAACTAAGCAGGGGCTGGTTTGTCATGGATGGTGTCAAGCTTCTTGAGCATTATGAGAGTTCACCCACCCAGGCAAGTGGGGTGTATTCCATCGCACTCCTGACTTGTAGATGGTGCAACAGCTTTGGGAATCAGAAGGTTGAGTTACTCACTTCAAGTTTCCTAGACTCTGACCTGTGCTTGTATTATAGATATTTTTATCTTCTCCCCCCCATGGGATGTGGGCATCATTGGCCGGACCAGCATTTACTGTCCATCTCTAGAGGGCAGTTAAGCGTCTGTAGTCTGTACCAGGTAAAGGGCAGATGGGTTTTTACAACCGCTTTATGGTCATCATTGGACTCTTAATCCCAGATTTTTAATGAATTCAAACTCCACCACTTGCCATGATGGGATTTGAACCCCAGCCCCCAGGACATTGCCTAGGTCTCTGGACCAATAGTCCAATGATAATACCGCCGAGCCAACTCGTCCCCTCAGTCCAGTGCAGTTTCTGGTGAATGATAATCCCCAGGATGTTGATAGTGAGGGACTTGTTGATGGTCCAGATTTGGATAAACTGAATAGGTTTATCAGCAAAAGTAAAGTCACTATAGCCCCAGAGAACTGGAGGACTGCTATCTCATTAGAGGGAGACGACTGGGGGTGGCTTACCCTGAGGGTCACCACACATGAAGTGAGTTTGAGAGGGACAGTCCTTCATGCTAACCTCAGCCTGTGTGGAAAATGGAGTTGCGCTGTTGGTGTCAGTCTGCATCACAAACCAGCTGGCCAACCTACTGAGCTGACCCCTCCTCTGGGCTATTATTTAGCACATTGTAGCTGGTTACATTACATCTAAGATCCATGAGAAACCCTTGTAAGCTCTTATGCTAAGAGTAAGTGCATATTATGTCTACTGAAACTTTCTGGGATACTAATGACAGACAGCTAATAGCAACCATGAATCGGTCAGCTCCACCCAGGGTCAGGCTTATACACTGTGATGAGGTTGGCCTAATCATGATGTCAATTGACCGTTTTCTAGAATGTTCAGGAGGAAAAGCAACTACTTGGTCCTAATAGCAAAAGCCAGCGGCTGAAGGCATTTGGTCCAAGATTTGGTCAGTCCCATAGTTAGTCAGGCTGAGATCAGTAACAACAAGCTGCCAATCTCGCGTGTCACAGATGATAAGTACACCTAATGTTTGTCAAGTTTTATGATGTATATGGGAAAATCATAGCTAATCTTACACAATAAACCGCTGGAAAAGCAAAGCTGCATTTTGTCTATTATTCCTTGTTACGTGGAATTGTATAACGTGACAATGAGGGCTTCAAACTGATACTTCGGAAAAATTGGAAAATTGTACGTGGTGTCTTATTATCCTGAGGGCACCGTTAGATAAATCAGTGTGCTGAATAAGAGAAAGTCATATTTTTCCTCTAATGAATCCAACTAATAACAATCTTTCCTCTCCTCTTTGACAAATGCATTTTAATTCTAATGAGTCCTGGTTTGTACAATGGATGCAGGCCAAGCCAGTGGCTATTAAACAGAATAAATGCATTCATTCCCTCTTATTAATTGCAACACTCTTCAGTGTCTGAACTTGCTTTTTCATTTTTCTAAGACTTCCCAAAGCTCCTTTTCCATCTTATCACTGGGCGAAAGTTCAAACGCAGTTTCCCTCCATTTCAAAGCGCCAATCTGATTCAGTTGGTGGCAGTCTTGTCAAGCCTAAGACCAAAAAAACATAACAAATAGGAACAGGAGCAGGCCATTCAGCCTCTCGAGCCTGTTCCCTCATTCAATAGGACCATGGTTGATCCTGGGCATTGCTAATTCTGATTGCATATATTCCTGCAGGGTTCACCCATCTTCAAACGGCAGCCCCACCAGCCTCCCCCCCACCTCACGGCCACTAGTGACTTACAATGTCCAATATTGCAATGCCCCACCTGTCTAATGGCTCTCCCTAATCTAATTGGATGATTGTTTTCTGTCAGTTGAACAGTCTTTATTCTCATGCCCAACATTTTTTTTGCATTATTACTGAAAAAAGACGAAGCTGCTCATCGTCCACTCATCAGAGCAATTTGCAAGAATACCAACTCAAGGGATAAACCGACATTTATATTTCAACGGAGGAGAATGCTGGCTGGGTGGCAAGTGGGCTCTGACTGGAGAGGAATTGCCATGGAGAGGGCATTCATTAGTGATGATCGACACGTGTCTGCTCACTGCAGTGTGCTACGGATTGATATTTAATTCTCTGACAAACAAAGCCAGATGGCACGGTGGCTCAGTGGTTAGCACTGCAGCCTCACAGTGCCAGGGACCCGGGTTCGATTCCACCCTTGGGCAACTGTCTGTGTGGTGTCTGCACGTTCTTTCCCTGACCTTGTGGATTTCCTCCCACAGTCCAAAGATATGCAGGCTTAGGTGGATCGGCCGTGCTAAATAGCTCATAGTCTCCAGGAATATGTAGGCTAGGTGGATCAGCCATGGTAAATGCTAGGATAGGCTAGGGGGTTGGATCCAGGTGGGATGCTCTTCAGAGGGTCAGTGTTGACTCAATGGGCCGAATGGCCTGCTTCCACACCGTACAAATTCTATGATACTCACATTGCAAGCCTGAGGGTTGACAACAATATTCGAGCCACACACTGGGCCTTGGGCAGAGTCTTGGTTCATGGTCCAGTGCAGTGCTGAGGAAGTGCTGCCCCGTCAAAGGTGCTGTGATGCAGATGAAGGTGCTAGGCTTGTTCTGGTGGATAATGGAGTGCTGAAGCAAGGGGCTCCAGTTCAGCAACACATAGAGGGTAAAAGGTTCCCTGCAAGCCCTCTTCAAAACTCTTCACCAGTATTTTCTGGAGGATTAGAGAATTACAGAAACAGGGAAAGAAGTCGTTTGGCCCATCATACCCATGATATCTCTTTGAGAACAAGGTCCTGAATAGTCACTCACATCCATAGCTTTCTGCATGCCTCCATATAATACAGTCTGCACTTCCTATCTGTCACAGTCACAAAGCTGGGAGACTTGCAGCAACTGACAGGAACTTCCTGGAAGCTGCTCCTGCTCCACCAGTGACCTACTGGGCTTTCCCTCATATCCATGTAACTGTAGCAAAGTTATTGCAGCACATTGCGAAAGCCCCTGAAGATGTTTCCTCAGAGGCAGTTGGAACTGCCAATGCTGGAGTCAGAGATAACACAGTGTGGAGCTGGAGGAGCACAGCAGGCCAGGCAGCATCAGAGGAGCAGGAAAGCTGACGTTGCGGGTCGGGACTCTTCTACAGAAAAGAAGTTCCTTTGCGGGCTTATGCAGATAATTTGACCTGAGATCCTCCCACTGCTGCAGAAAAAATGGCCCTTACACTACTGACAACTCGGAAAGCAGCTTCTCATTCTGTGTAAGTACCCAAAAGAGCTGTTCACCTCCTACTACAGCAAATCTGCAGTACAGACCCCCTGTTCATATCAAATAATAAAAGGATAAAGTCACCATGGTCTTGCTGGACCATAGGGGTACTCTGTCATTAGAGATGGCTTGTGATGGTTTAACCTGAGTGTCACCACGCCTCAGGTGAGGGGAGAGGCTGAGATAGAGATCCCTTCATGGTAATATCTGCTAAAGCAGGAATTGAGCCCATGCTATTGACTTCACTTTGCTTCATAGATCAGCCATCCAGCCAACTGAGCATATCTGATAACAGGTGTACCAAAGCAGGATGATTAAAATTTACAAAACTAAAACGTATCACGCTCAAAAGCTAAACACTGCTGATGACAACCATCACCTGAAATGCTAACTGATTTTGTCTTCACAGATGCTTCCTGACCTCCCAACGCTTTCCAATTATACATCTAAACATCTATACAGCAAACATACTTTAACAAATTGTGCAAATGTTGCATTTCAAGGTGGAAATGTCATTTGAATTCACAAAGGGTTAAATCTCTACCTTCCATTATGTCAACATTCTGCATCTCAGTAAATGATGATTAACTAACACTCATGTGGCTTTCACTTCAGTCCTTTAGAAACCCACATAGATTATTATAAGCATGTTCAGTTCACCTCACAAACAAATTCTCACAAGTTTTGTTTTCAGGCAGTTGCTCATTTTCTGACCTTTTAAAGGCACATTAAGCTGGTGAGTAAGGCTGATGTGTAAAATTGAATACAGCTCCAAAGCAGGTGTGAAGAAATTCTATTTAGAATAACAAAATTAAGCAAATTTTAGTTCAAAACCATTGTTTCTTGGTTTGTACGTTGCACTGGACGCCAGTTCTATGTTGCTGATATTATCCACGTATTAAGAGTCCCATTAAAATCTTGTTTCCCCTGTTTCTGGCATCAGAAAGGGCCTTTTAAACATCACAAAAGTAGGAAGGCCATTTTAGACCGTCTTCATCTGTATAATTCACATCTTTAGCAAAATCTTAATGACACATCCAGAAACTCTGATAGACAAAATGACCATTTTGACAACTTGATTTGACACACAGCAGGGAGTGAAGTATTGAGGACAGATACTGCATGAGGTCACATTTGATCTGTGTGACTGTTAGATAAATGGTTTTGTAAAACTGAACAACATTTTTCATTAGTTTCGGGAAAAACAAATAGCAATTTCACACCGATACTGCCAAATGGGTAGAATAACTCAGACTGGCCTTTCCTGGAAAACCTGCACTCTAAAAGTGGAAGGATTTGTTGTTTGATGAGCTAATGGAACCAGTGTACTGAACCCTTCCCAGGGTTTGTGCAGATGCCTGTCCTTTCTCCTTGGGGACAAAAGGGCAATGGATTAAAGATTCACAAGTGATGACAGGGTTTTACATCTCCTCCTCCTTAGTGTAAAACTTTGCAGGAAATCACCTGGCCTCTCGTATTTTAGTTCTGTTGCCATTTACAAGACTCGAACCTTTCCTTTCATCCACTTGGCGGTCTTGGTCTCCTCAGTGGGTGATACCTACACATTGCACGTTGGAGAGACCAGTCTCCGAAACCTCAGGCTGTTTTTGGGTCACTTCCCCATCAGAAACAATTTGGAAAATTTGAAAAAACAAGGCTTTGTTAGAACGTCAACTTGTTTAAGTCAAATCCATTTGAACCCATTGGCCTGTTACTGGCAATAACTTTCTCCTTTATTCTTTCATGGGGTGCAGATATCCATCCCTAAATGCTCCCTGCAATGAAGGGCTCACACTTGGCCATTTCAGGGGGGAGTTAGGGCCAACCAAATTACTGTAAACGTACGAAATAGGGGCGGGGTAGACCATTTAGCACTTCAAACCTGTTCTAATACTCAATAAGATTATGGCCATGTGTCTACATTCTAGATTCCACCTGCCTAACTAAAAGCAATCTATCTATGGCACAGAAATAGTCAGTGACTCTCACCTCCACAGACAAGGGGGCTGTGGGTCTGCAGTCACATGTAGGCCAGGCCATTAATGAACCAGATGGGTTTTTATAACAACCGGTGATGATATCATGGTCACTGTCACAAGCTTTATGAACCAAATTCCGCCAGCCTCGATGCTGGGATTTAAATGGTATGCCCACAGTATTATCCGAAATACCTAACCCACTGCTATCATCATAACATCAGCATCTCCCTGAAACAGCTCATAGCTGGTGTGTTCATAAGCCTCAGGCTTCTGTCATACACTTGGCTACTCCATTACAAACCCCACCTAGCCCCCTGACTGCTCTCCCACCCAATGCCGTTCCTTACAGCCCCCCATTTTCAGCACTCCATGATCCTGCAATCACCCCTAGCCCTGTCGCCCATATCCTTTCTCATGACATCCCACTCCCCGACGGCCCCTGCACTCATTCATCTCTGTAAGCAGCGTCTTATCTTTAAAATGCTCATCATTATTTCCATACCCCTCCCTGCCTGTCAAATATCCTGCATCCTCTCAAATTATGAGACATTTACACACATCTTCAGTATCACATCTTACTCATTTCACAACTGGTAGGTCTGTCTTCATTCTCTGGAAATTTCCTCCTTAAATCTGTCTGACTCTCACCTCTCTATATTTAAGATACTCATAAAAATGTAACCCTTCGCTAAACCCAAGATCATCTGCTTTACCAGGTTCATATGCGCCTCAATACCTAATTTGCGACCAATTGCTTCTATGAAGTATCATGGGGTGCTTTATTTAAAAAGGCGCCATTTAAATGAAAGCTGTTATGGTTGGTTTTGTCAGTGGTTTTGCTGATGGTATCTAAAAGACCTGTCCTTCTGTCGAGCAATAGAAAGAGAGACAAAGAGGGAATGAGAGAGAGGAAAGGGAAAGGGTTAGTAATTTTAAGTTTGACTTCAAGAGCGAAGAAAATCAAATGGTGTACACAATGGGCTTCTGATTGACAAGATCACAAAAGGAAATGAAAGAGTATCAGGTTGCGCAGGAATGTAGACTTGAGGTTATAATCTGATCAGCCATGATCCTATTGAAGGGTACAGCAGGTTGGACGGCCCGAATGGCCTACTCTTGAGTCATGTTAGTGAAGAGTCAACCCACGTCCAAAATCAAAACTATCTCCAAGTGATGATTCTCGTGCTGAAAAAGCTGTGAAGGAAGGCTCTCTCTCAGCTGAGGAACAACATGTGGGAGAGCAATTCGAGATCATAAGATACAGCAGCAGAATTGGGCCATTCGGACCATTGAGTCTGCTCTGCCACTCCAGCATGGCTGATATGTTTCTCAACCCCATTTTCCTGCCTTCTCTTCATGACCCTTGATCCCCTTACTCATCAAAAACCTAACTGCCTCTGTCTTAAATACACTCGATGACTGGGCCTCCTCAGCCCTCTGCGACAATGAGTTTCCCAGATTAACCATCCTCTGGCAGAAGAAATCCAAAAGTAAACAAAAGAACAAAGAGAAGTGCAGCACAGTAACGGGCCCTTTGGCTCGCCAAGGCTGTGCCGATCACCATACCCTAACTAAAGCCGAAAACAAACCATTTGCCCTTATTCAGTTCTACCCACCCTGCTCTATCCCGATTCATGCAACCATCCAGATGCCCCTGAAATGTTGTCAATGTGCCCGCTTCCACCACCTCCCCTGGCAGGGCATTCCAGGCTCCTACCACTCTCTGTGTGAAAATCTTCCCTCACACATCTCCCTTAAGCTTGCCCCCTCTCACCTTGAACCTGTGCCACCTTGTAATTGAAACTTCAACCCTGGGAAAAAGCTTCTGACTATTCACATAATTTTGTAGACCTCTATTCGGTCTCCTCTCAACTTCCGTCTTTCCAGTGAAAACAATCCTAGTCTTTTTAATCTTTCCTCATAGCCAATGCCCTAGAGACATCTTGGTGAACTTTCTCTGCGCTCTCTCCAAAACTTCCACGTCCTCCTGGTAGTGTGGCGGCCAAAACTGCCCACAACACTCCAAATGCGGCCTAACAAGGGTTTTATATCGCTGCAACATGGTTTTCCAACTCTTGTGCTCCATGCCCCAGCCAATGAAGGCAAGCGTGCCAAATGCCTTCTTAATCACCTTGGCTACCTGAGTTGATGCTTTTAGGGAACCGTGGGCCTGCACCCCAGATCCATCTGTATGTTAATATTCCTAAGGGTTCTGCCATTTACAGTATACTCACACCTAAACTTAATCCTCCAAGATGCACCACCTCACATTTGTCTGGATTAAACTCCATCTGCCATTTCTGTGCCCAAGTCTCCAATCGATCTAAATCCTGTTGTATTCCTACTCATCGCAGTTCCGAAGGATCGTCCCTTCACTCTGACGCTGTGGCCCTAGGTCCGAGTCTCTCCTCCTAGTGGAAGCATCTTCTCAACATCCAATTAGGAATTGCTTCATTTAATTTAAGCAAAGTGATTCACTGACATAGGAAACAACAGCATGTTCACTGCTGGGTAATTAAGTGAAGGATGATATTGCTGGTTGAAGTACATGGGTTGAATGAAAGCAGTGCCTCTGTCAGCCCACCCTTTGTGAAACAAAGCACTTTAAACAACTCATCTCCAGCCTGTTTGACCAGCTACTTGATCACAGTCTGCCTTTGAAAAGAATTACAAACAGCATTTCGAACAGACACAAAATACTCAATAACACGACAGGTAGGTATTATACTATGAAGCCGGTCCAGCTACAAAGTCAGAATTGGGATTCGCTGAGTCCTAGAAGACATCCTGAACACACCTTGATTTACAAACAAGAAAAACTCAGTTGGGCACATTTTCCCTAATGCTATTTCTTATCATCTTCCCTGAAAAACTGGAATTATATTGAATTGATAGTAAAGAAAACGGGCCATTTGGCCCAAGAAGTCCCTGTTTCAAACATGCCTCCTCCTCATCTAATCCTATCACTGTGATTTTCTGTACTCTTCCAGACTCCCCTTAAACACAAAACATAAGGAATAGGAACAGGAATAGGCCATTCGGCCCCTCAAGCTTACTCTGCCATTCAATAGGATCCTGGCTGATCTGATATTCCTCAGGTCCATTTGCTTGCACCTCACAACCCTTGATTCCCCAACTATCGATCTCAGACTTGAACATACACAAGGACTCTATCCCCACAGTGCTCTGGGCAGGAGTTCCAAAGAATAACAACCCTCTGAGAGAGGAAATTCTTCCTCAATCTCAGTCTTAAATTTGGACCCCTTTATTCTGAAACTATGCCCTCTGATCCTAGACTTCCCCATGAGGGGAAACAGTCTGTCAGTATTTACTCTGTCAAGTCCCTTAAGAATCCTGTATGTTTCAACAAGATCACCCCTCATTCTCTTAAACTTCAGTAAATAGTTTAGCATATACTCATAAGACAATCCTCCATACTGGGGATCATCCTAGTGAACCTTCTCTGAACTTGCCTTCAATGAAATGATATCTTTTCTTAAATAAGGGAACCAAAAATGCTTACAGTACTCCAGATGTGGTATCACCAGCACCTTATACAGATGCAGTAAGATTTCCCAACTCTTATACTCCAACCACCTTAAGTAAGGGCCAGCATTCCATTAACCTTCCTGATTACCTGCTGCCCCTGTGTGCTAGCTTTCTGGGTTTCGTGCACGAGTCCCTTTGTGTTGCAGGTTTCTGCACTTTCTCTCCACTTAGATATGATCTGATCTTTTGCCCTCCCTTCCAGAATGAACAACTTTGCATTAAAACACATCAAACTTTGTTTGCCAACGTTTTGCTCACCTACTTAACCTATAATAAACTGTTTGTATCTCTCACAACTTCCACCTATTTTAGTGTTGTTTGCCAACCTGGCTACAGTACATTCACTTCATTGAATCCATTCATAAATATGGTAAACTGTTATGATACAAGCACTGATCCCTGTAAGACCCCACTGGGTCAAGGGTTACCAACCTGAAAAAGGACCCACTTATGTCCACTCTCTGTTTCCTGCCAACAAACCAATTCCCTATCCATGCCAATGTACTACCTTCAACACCAAAGGCTTGTTTGTTATGACTTAACCTTTTGTGGGATGGCTTGTCCAACTCCTTTTGGAAATCCAAATACAACATATTGACTGATTCCCCTCCATCCAATATCCATGCTGTTTGCCTAAAGTGGTTGTTTAAAGTCTTGTGGTTTCATCCACCGTGCATAGAAACCTAGTTCTCCACTCCATTCTCCGTTCCATGGAATGACTTCTGGCTGTCTATCCCAACCGTGAACTTCCAGCAGAGAACAATAGTAAAGAGTATTGTTCCAGCGACAGTTCACAAACAGCCTCATTTATTTCTGTAGAGATAGTGGGCAGAATGATGTAGAGGCCCAAATGAAGCGGACGATGATGGAGAATCACATGAGAGACCAGGTGAGGCCTTTCTCAACTTTGAGTGCATTTTGGAGCAGAGTTCCTTGCATCAAGAATTGCTCTGGTGGGGTGAAGGTGCTTACAGTCAGGGATGATTGCTTGTCGACAGCCTCGTTGAGTACAGATCACGTCTCTCAAATATGTAGCCTCTCATTCAGCTGCTGTAATGAAATGACCCTGCTGTCACCTCTAGACCTCCATCTTGGATACTGTCAGAGCAGATTCTCAGAGCACACTCCATGGGCAATGACCTCACAGACCTGGGCATTGGGCACATCCCTGACCCACCCGAACCAAATGGATATATGGAATGCTCTGCCCCAGAAGGCAGTGGAGGCCAACTCTCTGGATACTTTCAAGAAAGAGATAGATAGAGCTCTTAAAGATAGTGGAATCAAGGGTTATGGGGATAAGGCAGGAACAGGATACTTGATTGTGGATGATCAGCCATGATCATAATGAATGGTAGTGCTGGCTCGAAGGGCCGAATGGCCTACTCCAGCACCTATTGTCTATTGTCTATTGCTTTGTGCTCTGCCCCCTCTGCCAGCAGGAGCTGGCTCACGGTATTCCTGTCTGGCCTTGTTTTGGAGCCGAGGCAGGAAACTTACCAAGGTTTTGGCAAATCCTCATGGTCAGTCTGACGCTTGGGGTAGTGACGGTCAGGCTCCTCACCTCGTATCTGTTGAGCCAGTCCACCACGACCTCTGGCTCTTCCTGCCCTAATGTGGGCTGTTTCCTCCAGGAACGAGGGGAAAAGGAAGTGTTAAGCCGTGTGAAAACGGCTAGCAAAACAGTTAGCGCTGCTGCAGGTGGGGGAGAAGTGGCGAGCTGTCTCCAGTGTGTGAACAGACAGCACAGAGGGCACGGGGAGATAGTGATGTGGAGGATTGGGGTGGGTGTGGAAAGATGTTGCGGGTAATAGTGCGAGCGGCAGAGGCCAGTGAGAGAGCCTTGGTATCTCAGACTCCAGAATTGGCAGTTCCTACTATTTCAGAGCATAAGCCCTTGTGGGAGGTGGGTACAGTAGCAGAGATAGCGTGAGTGTGACTTATCAGGGTGAAAAGGGAGGCAGGACACTCTTTGGAGGGCTGGTGCAGACTCAATGGGCCCAATGGCCTCTTACTGCACTGTAGGGATTCTATGAGTTACCAGCTGACATTAAGCATAGGTTTTAAAAGCTCTGATATTTTAAATAAGGGAAGATCAAGAAGGAAATTATTTCCATCAACTGGTACTCCACTGGAAGGTCAGAGTTAGAGAAAAGCACCAAGTGATAAATGTGATTTTAAAAGGACACAGGAAGGAGTAACAGCATGCACAGTCATGACAAGGCTTCAACATACTTTTGAATCTGTCATTAGCAAAGCCTTCAAGCCCACTTTACAAGGATCCAGCAGTGTGGCCCTTTACAGTAACGAGAGACTCTCACAGAGTCATCTAAGTAGCTGCCTTGTCAACACCAAAATACAACATCTATTTGTTAATTTTGCTCTGTCTCCCATTATTATTTAGATATGTCTGTGGGTACTTGTATATATATCCTGTAACACTCTAGACGCATGATCAGTCGGAGAATCAAGAGTTATAGGGAAAGAGCAGGAAGGTGGACGCGAGGAATGTCAGATCAGCCATTTTTCCTATAGCATGGCAGAACAGGCTCAAGGGGCTGAATAGCCTACTCCTGTTCCTGTTTCTTATGGTCTGTGTAACTTCAGCTGTCTTCAATTTCCATTCACTTTCACGATAATCCATCCTGAGAACCAGTTACAGGCGCTCAGATAAAAACATGTGGATGGGATTACATTGTCCACCTACAATAAATAATTTTGTGTGTTTTTCTAAAGATTGTAGAAAATATTCTGAAACAAACGACGCAGCCACTTAAATATTAACTCTGATTCTCAATCCACAGATGCTGCCTGGCCTGCTGAGTATTTCTGAGTTTTTCTGTTACTATTTCAGATTTGCAGCACGCTGCTTTTGAATTGGAATGCCATCTCTTGTTATTCCTGTTGAGACAATTTTTGAAATGCCTACAGCTCAAAATTGCACAGCGAACGATTTTGAAAGTGTTGCCTCAGAAATGCTACTCAGTTTGCACTGAGGTGAAGAGCTACTGGCTGACGTGAACTATGTAGTTTGATATTTTCGAGGCTGGGAGCATTGCTTGAATTGTTTCCGGAGCACAGGGGTTTCAGGTAGAAGTCCATTCGGCCCCTCTGAGACTGTTCGGCCATTCGAAAAGATTGCAACTGATGGTGATCCTTGTCTAATTTTTACCTAAACCCTTGACTCTCTTGTCCCCTGAAATGGGAGGAGGGAGAAGGGAATGATATTAGCTTGGGCAGGCATGGGGATCTCATTTTGCACCGACACCATGGTTTAATGCAAAAATCAGTTCTGAAGAAAGGTCACTGGACTCGAAACATTAACTGTGTTTCTGTCTTCATAGATACTGCCAGACCTGCTGAGATTCTCCAGCAATTTCTGGTTTTGTTTCACATTTCCAGCGTTTGAAGTTCTTTGTTCTTTTTAGTGCTTAACTCGCTGCAGCATCTCTTCCAGGAATGCCCACCTTGTAGAAATTCTGCTCCTCTCTGACTGGATTTCTGCTCTAATCTTTCTTCTTACTCACAGTCATTACTTTCGTCCTTGGTCCTGGAGTTTGACAAGGTTTTTGCTTCCTCAGTCACATATCAGCGTCTACCTCTAGCGCAGACTTACTCCCCATGTGGATTCCAACTGAAATTTCATCCTTTGTGTTCGCCAAGGACCACAGGTATCTCACATGTATAATGCTCCTCACAGAGTTGTTCTCGTTGCTTACACTGAGTGCTGTGTGTCACCACAGGCAAACTCTCCACCGCTATCAAAGCCATTGGGAAGAAGGGTCACCGGACCTGAAACATCAATCCTGCCTCTCTCCTCAGATGCTGCCAGACCTGTTGAGTTTCTCCAGTAATTTCTGCTTTTGCTCTGTTGTTTAACTGTCAGCCAATCGCTGAAGGCAAAGGGAGACACTGTGCCAAGTGTGTCCAATGCCCACATTGTCTTTCCAGTGCCAAAATATTTATTATAAAAACCGAAAGATCTGCAGATGCTGTAAATCAGGAACAACAACAAAGTTGCTGGAAAAGCTTAGCAGGTCTGGCAGCATCTGTGGAGGAGAAAACAGAATTAACGTTACGGGTCCGGTGACCCTTCCTCAGAACTGAAGGAGGTTCCCGTCCTGAGGAAGGGTCACCGGACCCGAAACGTTAGCTCTGTTTTCTCCTCCACAGATGCTGCCCGGCCTGCTGAGCTTTTCCAGCAGCTTTGTTTTTGTTCCAAAATATTTCTTGTTTGTCTCTGCTTTAAGTTTAAGGATTGAGGCTTTACACTCAAAGTGGGGTGTGTGTGTGTGAGGGGTGGGGGGGGGGGGGGTGGGATGCCATGAAATGGGAGCTACTACCGTCTCTGAAATTTGCCAGCCAATCAAGTGGTGGGTAGCTCATGTATCTGAGCCGCTTCCGGAAGATGTGGAAACTCTTGGAACGACAGGAAATCACCAGTGAAGAGAAGGTGTAGAAACATCGAAACTAGGGGCACAAATCCGTCGTTTGGCCTGTTGAAACTGCCCTTTCTTTCAATATGATGATGTTCATCTAACTCAGTCCTGCTTCCTCCCCACATCTTTCGATCCCTTTAGCCCTAACTCCTTTGTGAAAACGTTCAATGTTTTGGCCTCAATCACTTTCTGGGGCAGGTAATTCCATAGACTGACCACGTCAGTCTTGCCATCCCAGGAACCATTCTCCTAAACCTTGGCCGACTCCCTCTACAGCCAGAACAGCCTTCCTCAGATCAGGAGACCAAAGTGACAACATAATTGTGCAATGCGCTAATTCTGTGGCCTGCTCCAGCACCCACCCTCTTGCCCTCCCGATCACCTCGCCGCCACCCCCTGCTTCCTCAAATGTCCATGCTGCTCACCACAATCATCAACCTACCTCTGGAGTCATACACAGCATCTTTTTCTCATAGACATTCTCACAGATCAAGTGGCGCCGGCCTCTTCATTGGCCTATTCAGTGGTGTGTAACATGGAGCTACACTAAGACTGGGCCTGCATCACGTTACAAGTTAGTTTGAGGCTGTGTGCCTTTCTGTGCCTTCAGTAAAAAAGGAGAATAAGTCAACTGGAGGGCTAGAATGGTGATGCAGAGCAGCTAACGGCTTTCATTGTATCTTCAAACCAAATGAAGAGTTGATGCAGAGCTGGGAGGTAATGCTTGGGGCAGCAGGTGTCCGAAATATAACAACTGGCAGAAATGCTAAACAGCCATTAAAACAGAAAACCTAACTGACAAACCTCAACCTGGGGAAAGTTTAAAACGAGGTGAGAAGGATTTAAAGGATTAACTCTCTTTCCACAAATGCTGCCAGGCCCATCAAACTGTGCCAGCATTTTTTGATTTATTAACTCCAAGTTAGCCTCACTCACAAGTGGTAGGATTAGATATTGAGATTGTGCCAAAACTTTCATGTTCTTTCTGTAAAATTCTCAGTTTATGTGATTACTACTTCATTTTGGGTTTACTGCTTTGCAAGTTTCTAAATCCATATCTGTGAAACCGTGGTCCACATAACTAATACAATAGAGAATCACAGAATGGTTACAGGGTTGAAGGAAGCCATTCAACCTCTCAATTCAATGCTGGCCCTCTGCCCAGAGCCAGTCCCTGGCCTTTCCCCATTAACCTGTAAACTTCTCCTGTTCAGAAACAAGTCCAATTCTCAAAAGGAGTAAATGAAACTTGACAGGGTAAAGATTGATTGGATTTTGATGGAGTGGGTGTGGCAAGGTTGTGACCTCTTGCCCCAAATCAGGGATCACTGTGGCAAATATACAGGGCAACCCACATTAAAATCGGGAATTCTGGAACCCATACTCTAGGAGGAATGTGATTACACTGGAGAGGAGATTTACCAGCATGTCGCCTGGGCTGGAGAGATTCAGTTATGAAGAGAGATTGGACAGACTCGGGGTTGGTTTCCTTACAGTAGAGGAGGCTGAGGGAGGACTGATTGAGATGGGTAAAATTATGGGCATATTTAGGGTAGATAAGAAGGAACTCTGCCCCTGGTGGAGGGATCTATCATCACGGGGCATAGATTTTAGGTAAGGGCAGGTTGTTTAGAGGGGATGTGAGTAAACCTTTCTCACCCAGGGCCTGGTGGAAATCTGGAACTCACTGCCCGTAAGGGTGGCTGAAGGTAGAAACCCTCACCACATTGAAGACGTATTTAGATGTGCAGTTACAATGCCAAGGCAGGCAAGGCTATGAGACAAATACAGGAAAGTGAGATTATGATTAGGCTAATAAAATGAGAGGCTGGATGAACACAGCAGGCCCAGCAGCATCTCAGGAGCACAAAAGCTGACGTTTCGGGCCTAGACCCCTCTGATGAAGGGTCTAGGCCCGAAACGTCAGCTTTTGTGCTCCTGAGATGCTGCTGGGCCTGCTGTGTTCATCCAGCCTCACATTTTATTATCTTGTATTCTTCAGCATCTGCAGTTCCGATTATCACTTATGATTAGGCTGTTGGTTTTGGCTAGCACAGGCATGATGGGCCAAAGGACCTTTTCCTGTGCTATAGGCCCCTGTGACTCTACAAAAATCAGGACACAGAGACTTCTTTTCTCATGGAGTGTTGTGAGTTTGGAACTCTCTTCCTCAAAAGGTAGTGAAA